>NC_081222.1:2440000-2740000 GCF_902713425.1 Acipenser ruthenus
GACTTCCTTTAGAACTGTTACAGCACTGACTTCCTTTAGAACTGTTTCAGCACTGATTTCCTTTAGAACCGTTTCAGCACTGACTTCCTTTAGAACTGTTTCAGCACTGATTTCATTCAGAACTGTTTCAGCACTGACTTCCTTTAGAACTGTTACAGCGCTGACTTCCTTTAGAACTGTTTCAGTACTGATTTAATTCAGAACTGTTTCAGCACTGACTTCCTTTAGAACTGTTACAGCGCTGACTTCCTTTAGAACTATTTCAGTACTGATTTCATTCAGAACCGTTTCAGCACTGACTTCCTTTAGAACTGTTTCAGCACTGATTTCCTTTAGAACTGTTTCAGCACTGACTTCCTTTAGAACTGTTTCAGTACTGATTTAATTCAGAACTGTTTCAGCACTGACTTCCTTTAGAACTGTTACAGCACTGGCTTCCTTTAGAACTGTTTCAGTACTGATTTCATTCAGAACCGTTTCAGCACTGACTTCCTTTAGAACTGTTTCAGTACTGATTTCATTTAGAACTGTTACAGCACTGACTTCCTTTAGAACTGTTTCAGCACTGACTTCCTTTAGAACTGTTTCAGCACTGACTTCCTTTAGAACTGTTACAGCACTGACTTCCTTTAGAACTGTTTCAGCACTGATTTCCTTTAGAACTGTTTCAGCACTGACTTCCTTTAGAACTGTTACAGCACTGATTTCCTTTAGAACTGTTTCAGCACTGACTTCCTTTAGACCTGTTTCAGCACTGATTTCCTTTAGAACTGTTACAGCGCTGACTTCCTTTAGAACTGTTTCAGTACTGATTTCATTCAGAACTGTTTCAGCACTGACTTCCTTTAGAACTGTTACAGCGCTGACTTCCTTTAGAACTGTTTCAGTACTGATTTCATTCAGAACCGTTTCAGCACTGACTTCCTTTAGAACTGTTTCAGTACTGATTTAATTCAGAACTGTTTCAGCACTGACTTCCTTTAGAACTGTTACAGCGCTGACTTCCTTTAGAACTGTTTCAGTACTGATTTCATTCAGAACCGTTTCAGCACTGACTTCCTTTAGAACTGTTTCAGCACTGATTTCCTTTAGAACTGTTTCAGCACTGACTTCCTTTAGAACTGTTACAGCACTGACTTCCTTTAGAACTGTTTCAGTACTGATTTCATTCAGAACCGTTTCAGCACTGACTTCCTTTAGAACTGTTTCAGCACTGATTTCCTTTAGAACTGTTTCAGCACTGACTTCCTTCAGAACTGTTACAGCACTGACTTCCTTTAGAACTGTTTCAGCACTGACTTCCTTTAGAACTGTTTCAGCACTGATTTCCTTCAGAACTGTTACAGCACTGACTTCCTTTAGAACTGTTTCAGTACTGATTTCATTCAGAACCGTTTCAGCACTGACTTCCTTTAGAACTGTTTCAGCACTGATTTCCTTTAGAACTGTTTCAGTACTGATTTCATTCAGAACCGTTTCAGCACTGACTTCCTTTAGAACTGTTTCAGCACTGATTTCCTTTAGAACTGTTTCAGCACTGACTTCCTTCAGAACTGTTACAGCACTGACTTCCTTTAGAACTGTTTCAGCACTGGCTTCCTTTAGAACTGTTTCAGCACTGACTTCCTTTAGAACTGTTACAGCACTGACTTCTTTTAGAACTGTTCAGCGGCCTACAATAGGCATTGGGGGTTTAAAAAACAACAGGGCAGAGGTTGGGGCCAACTGGAGACCACACACACTGCAAGAGAGTGTCTTAACCACTATTATTATTATTATTATTATTATTATTTATTTCTTAGCAGACGCCCTTATCCAGGGCGACTTACAATCGCAAGCAAATACAAATACATTCAAGTGTTACAATATAAGTCATACAATAAGAACAAGAAATACAATAATTCTCAAGTGTGACAAACCACAATTCAATAATACAGCAGATAATAGTGAAAGTTACATCAGGATATGATTAAGTAGTGATAGTTACATCAGGATATGATTAAGTACAAAATACTACAGATTAAACACTTGGGAGATTACAATATTCTGAGGTACAGGATTAAATGCAGTAAAATAGGGGGCAGATAAGAGCAAAATAAAGCATATTTAAATGAAGGGTGATAGTGTCCCAGGATACAACAGAGGAGTTCTACAGGTGCTGTTTGAAGAGGTGAGTCTTAAGGAGGCGCCGGAATGTGGTCAGGGACTGGGCAGTCCTGACATCTGTAGGAAGGTCGTTCCACCACTGCGGAGCAAGGGTGGAGAAGGAGCGGGCTCGGGAGGCAGGGGAGCGTAGCGGAGGTAGAGCCAGTCTTCTAGTGCAGGCGGAGCGGAGAGGTCGAGTGGGGGTGTAGGGAGAGATGAGGGTCTGGAGGTAGCTGGGTGCAGTCTGATCAAGGCATCTGTAGGCTAGTACAAGAGTCTTGAACTGGATGCGAGCGGTGATCGGGAGCCAGTGGAGCGAGCGGAGTAGTGGAGTAGCGTGGGCGAAGCGAGGTAGAGAGAACACCAGGCGAGCAGCAGAGTTCTGGATGAGCTGGAGCGGACGGGTGGCGGACGCAGGGAGGCCAGCCAGGAGGGAGTTGCAGTAGTCTAGGCGGGAGAGTACCAGGGCCTGGACCAGGAGCTGGGTAGCATAGTTGGTGAGGAAGGGTCGGATTCTTCGGATGTTGCTCAGGAAGAATCTGCAAGTGCGTGCCAGAGTGGAGATGTGCTGGGAATAAGAGAGGCAGGGGTCCAGGGTGACCCCAAGGTTTTTAGCTGAGGAAGAGGGAGAGAGTGTGGTAGATTCCAGAGGAACAGAGATAGAGAGATCAGAGGAGGGGGAGGAGGAGGGAAAGAAAAGGAGGTCAGATTTAGAGAGGTTGAGTTTGAGGTGATGCGAGTGCATCCAGGAGGAAATAGCAGACAGACAGGTAGAGATACGGGAGGAGATGGTGGAGTCAGAGGTGGGGAAGGAGAGGAAAATCTGAGCATCATCAGCATAGAAATGGTATGAGAAACCATAGGATGCGATGAGGGGGCCCAGGGAGCGGGTGTAGAGAGAGAACAGGAGAGGACCCAAGACTGACCCTTGGGGGACTCCAGTCAAGAGAGGGTGAGGTGTGGAGGTTGCTCCACGCCAGGTTACCTGGTAAGTGCGGTTGGAGAGGTAGGAGGAGAACCAGGCCAGAGCAGTGCCAGAGATCCCCAGGTCAGCAAGAGATGATAGTAGAATAGAGTGATCAACAGTGTCAAAGGCAGCAGAGAGGTCGAGGAGAATTAGGACAGAGGAGAGAGAGGCAGCTCGGGCACACTTAAGTGAGTTGGTGACAGAGAGAAGGGCGGTTTCAGTGGAGTGAGCAGAGCGGAAGCCAGATTGGAGAGGGTCAAGCAGAGAGTGGTTGGACAGGAAAGCAGAGAGCTGGCGGTGTACAGTCCGCTCGAGGGTTTTGGAGAGGAAGGGTAGGAGGGAGACAGGACGGTAGCTCTGGAGGGAGGTGTGGTCGAGGGTAGGTTTTTTGAGGAGGGGAGTGATAGAGGCTTTTTTGAAGGCAGAGGGGAAGATGCCAGAAAGTAGAGAGGTGTTGAGGAGGGAGGAGATGAAGGGGAGTAGAGCAGGAGCAGCAGCTTGAAAGAGGTGAGTGGGGAGGGGGTCCAAGGCACACGTGGTGGGTTTGTGACCCTGGAGCAGGGAGGAGAGGTCAGAGTCTGAGAGGGGCAAGAAGGTGGAGAGGGAGGGCGAGTTAGTAGGGGATGTAGTGGGTGTAGGGGTTGGAGCAGGAGGGGGTGCGGGGGAGGGAGAGGTGTTAAAGAGTTTGCGGATATCTGAGATTTTAGAAGAGAAGAAGGAGGCAAAGTCGTCAGGGGAGATAGAGGAGGGAGGAGGAGGGGGGGGAGGGTTTAGGAGGGAGGAGAAGGTAGAGAATAGTTTACGTGGGTTGTTAGTGGAGGCTTGGATTACAGATTGGAAATAAGCACATTTAGCAGAGGAGAGAGTAGAGGAGAAGGAGGAGAGAAGAGTGCGGTAAAGGTCTAGGGCAGCAGGGAGTTTGGTTCTCTTCCATTTCTTTTCAGCAGATCGCAGTGTGATTCTTGCCGAGCGGAGCACAGAGGAGAGCCAGGGATGGGGAGGGGAGGGGCGAGCGGGTCGGGAGGTGAGGGGACAGAGGGAGTCGAGGGAGGAGGTGAGTGAGGAGAAGAGGGTGGAGGTAGCAGAGTCTACGGAGAGTTGTGAAAAGGAGTCGATAGGAGGGAGGTGAGAGAGAGCAGTGGAGGCAAGGACAGAGGGGGAGAGAGAGCGGAGGTTACGGCGAGAGGCGACAGTGGGGGTAGGAGGAGCAGGGAGAGGGGGGAGAGACAGAGAAAAAGAGATGAAATAGTGATCAGAGAGGTCCAGGGGGGTGACAGAGAGGTTGGAGGGGCAGCAGGCCCTGGAGAAGGTGAGGTCCAGTTGACGGCCAGCTTTGTGGGTAGGAGGGGACGGAGAGAGACAGAAGTCGAAGGAGTGAAGGAGAGGGAGGAATCCAGCAGAGTGGCTGGGGTTGGAGAGATGGATGTTGAAGTCACCCAACAGGACAGTCGGGGTAGACAGAGAGGGGAGGGAGGAGAGTAGATAGTCGAGTTCATCCAGAAAGTGAGTGAGAGGCCCAGGGGGGCGGTACAAAACAATGAGCAGGAGTTGACAGGGAGAGGTTAGTTGGACTGCATGAAATTCAAAGGTAGTGACAGAGAGGGAGGTGAGATCAGAGGGGACAGAAAAGAGTAAGGAGGGAGAGAGGAGAAGACCCGTCCCACCTCCCCGTCCGGTGAGACGCGGGGTATGGGACAGGACGTAGAGAGAGGACAGGGCAGCAGGAGTAACAGTGTTATCAGGGGACAGCCAGGTTTCAGTGAGAGCAAGGAAATCGAGCGAGAGGTGGGAGGCAAAGGCAGAGACTATACAAAAGAGGCAAGGTGTAGCGGGTAGGGTGTGTGTCGAAACTCATATTTTCCAAGTAATACCCTTTAAGAAATTTGAAATGTTTAGGTATTCATTATTTGGAATAAAACATGTTGATTACTCAACACAAATCAATGCGGTCCCTTGTCATCCCTTGTTTGCATAATTATTGAGTATCAATCAATAACAAACTGGCAGTGTATTTAATATAGAACCTGCCGTGATAAAAACTAAAACTCATTTATATTTTATTACTTGTCTTTCCTTTATCCTTCTGATGTGATTTTTTTTCTTCACTTTCCTTAGTTCCCTTTAGAAATCTCTGCAGTGAATTGTGGGATTGTAGTCCTGGACAAGGTGTGTTCGCTGATCAAACTCGACAAAGAACTACATATCCCAGCGTCCACAGCGGTAGCTCGAGTTCGGTTTATGCAATGGTCACATTAACGTGATCAATCAGTTGCATTTGTTAGTTTTGCAACGTAGTGTAGTGTGCACGGGGGAAGGCAGCAGCAGGGCTGGTAGGTGATGTAATCACACACAGAGACATAAGCCCGATATACGCTCCTTGCAAAGGAGCCATTTCTTTTGTACAGTGGTATCGGCTCTATGCTTTAGTGCGAGAGGTCCCGGGTTCGCACCCGCCCTCCCTCCACCTGTGTGTGGATTGCCTCGCCCTGTGTGATGCGCCTGCCTGCGTTAACAGAGATTGCTACAGTATTTTTTAACGTCGGTTTATGGCCGCAGTAAAAATGTCAGCGTCCCAAATGAAAGGAAAAAGATGCTTCCAAACAGTTTTTAAAAGTTAATTCTATGGGATGATGCAAAACATTTGGCCATAGCTGTAGTGTCTCTCCAGTACCTCAGCATGCATTACTGGTATACTGTTAAAACTCTTCCTAACTAGTCAAAATTCACCCTGTTAAATGAAACGATGTCAGCATTGTGTAGCAGACCGCCCTAGGCAGCATGCTAACATTCCCCATCCTGCAGTGAACACAACATGGGTCTCTCAATCAATTCGACAAGCAGCATGTTGACGTATGGAAATAACACCATGTCAATCTGCGGGGACAGGAATAAGAGAGACCAATGTATTGAACAGAGCTTTTAAATTTGATTCTAGCTCAGCATTTCCTCATTGAGAACGCCTAAAGTCATGTCAGCGATCACCGAAACCGCTCTGTGGGTTTGTTGTTCTTGTGATCATAATCATAGGGATTTTGCACATTCCTTTGCCTGTAAATTAATATCACTCAGGACCAGCTTGTCTGTGGAAGCCCAAGGGTAAGGACCATTTTGGGGCTTGTCAGGTGCCTTTATGATGTAACAAGGAATTACAATTATTTTCCTGTATGGGTTAGGACTGTCATTATAGGGCTTATCACTCTGAATAAGTTTCCACAAACAACTGGAAGAGGAAACAAAAGTAGATGAAGACTATCAGGATGATGAGAAAGAGAGAGAAGTCACATTGTGGGTGAAGAGCAGGGGAGGCAATCTGTTCAAAGTGGGCTAGGATAGGCTCCTGTTCTTTACATAACTTCTCAAAGGATCCTTCAAGTGCCATTTTTAGGGTCCTCTTTCAATAAATGAGCCGGATAATGGGCCAGTCGTGTCCACCCATCTGTCTGTCTGTCTGTCTGTCTGTCTGTCTGGACACAGTGAACACAGTAACTGCCTTCTGCATCCTGATCTTCTCCTTTGGATGTAATGGATTGCATTGAGCTTTGATCTGCTAAACTCTCAATTGTATAGCACCATTCTTAACCTCTCAGGTACTGTGCGGTTATTATGTGATTATGAGAACCCTCTGTATGCGTGTGTACTGTTTTCTTTTTTTTTTAATAAGGAATAGCATGAGGTTCCTAATCAAGTGAAAACATGACATCTCTTAAAAGGTAGTAGTTTCAGAGCAAATTTACAGTTCATATACATAATAATAACTAGTGCTCACATTTTTCAATGGGCTTACCTAGTTGATATTAACGTTAACACCAGCAACAGAGCAATGCGCGTCTCTCTCTCTCTCTCTCTCTCTCTCTCTCTCTCTCTCTCTGAGTTTACATAACTTTTACGAGACTCTTAAAGCAAAGTTCAAATTGCTTTGTTGTTAAAAGCAAACTACTACCCTGGGAATGTTTGTCCTTTTCAAAACTCACGAGAAACTTTCTTGTTTCATTTTTAAATGAAATAATTATCATTTCCCAAGTGTCTGCAAATGCACTCGTTATTATCATGTTGGTATTGATCATTATCAACTAGCAATCGCTATGTACTGCTGTAAAAGCAGAGCAGAGTGTATAAAAGCCCAGTGAAAGTCTGTTTAAGAGTATGGCAAAGCTTAGTAAAAAAACAACAACAAAAAAAACATTATAAACTGGAAAAAAACTTTAACAAGCTATCGGAACACCTGAGTTTAAAAAAAACCCAAAAAATAACCTTTTTATTCTGGTAGACAAACATTGCATGGGAAAAACATGTCAGCCTATGAAATTACTGTGCAAACCTATCAACATTTTCTTTTTCCAGTTTTGCTACACATTAATTACTATGTTTGGTACTGTTCTGGCAATTTTGAATTCGTTGAACTGTACAGTTCCACAGTGTTGCTGTAGTTAAATCATAGGCTGTCTACAGTACAGATTTGTCATTTTAATCACAGTTGAGGCTAACTAACAGGAGAGAAACTATTTGTTTGCCGCTATCACTGATGCCGTGATAAATCGCGACCAAAGTTCAGTTGGCCAAGAGAGATACGTATGTTTATTTTTTTTATCAAAATACACCCATCAGTGCCACATTGATTGCAGAGTCACTCTTTCTTCTGCCACTAACATAGACAGTTTTGTTGTTTTTCTCTGCCTACAGGGATGGGAATAAAACTGTAGCAGTCTCACCCATTCCAGGTTTCATTTGATTAGCTGACAAGCTCGGGTGTGTCTTATTCAACTCCTAGTAAAACCAGGAATGGATCAAACTGCTATGCAATCTGAGCCTTATTTTCATCCCTGGTCGATTATACTTGCATCATTGTCATCAGGGAGACCGCACTCATTTTTCAGCCCAGTGTGTGAAGCATACAATTATCCACGCTATTAAACCCGGCGAAACAGTCCCTCTTCACAAAGAGCAGCTTTGTATCTGAAGAGTGACTTTCAGGGAACTGGCAGTGCTTTTCGTGCTGGCAGGCAGGTTTCTTTTTAGAAACGAGCATTCAGATGATAATTTGCAAGCCTCTGGAGAAAAGGGGTTTACAACTCCGAAAGAATAGCGTGATTATAAATCAGCCTGAACCCAACATGTTATTACCCTACCCTGGCTTGCAGGTTTCAGTCTCAGGTCAGCTGCCATACCTTTATAACACAGGCACCCACGGAGTTAAGAATGGCTGTCGCATTGCAAGAATTGTAAATCTGTAACATGACGGAGATCACACCTTACCATGATAGCGTTTCTTAGCGTCCTGGGCCAGAAGTACTGCGAGTCGAAGGCCAATCCCGGAGGAGCAGCCTGTGACCAGGACAGCTTTCTGCTCGTCGCTTGCCATGACTGTGTGACAGAAAGAGGACTGGAGGGGGTTTTAACTAAAGAGGATCACACAACTTGGAACAACACGGCAGTCACATGGGCCTGTCTAATCAGCTGTTGCTTAAACATTCAGGGACACACAACATTAACCTTGTGTGCTCTCTCACTCTCTCTCTCTCTCCTCTCACTTTCTCTCTCTCTCTCTCTCACTCTCTCTCTCTCTCTCTCTCTCTCTCTCTTTCTTTCTCTCTCCCTGAGTTGAGTGTGCATCTCCTCAGCCAACTGATACTGCAGTATTTTAGACGGAGAAACATTAACAATGTACTTGCGCTGCAATAACGCTGCAGACAGGACACCACAAGCCCAATTCACAAAACTGTTAAGTCTAATTTGATTAATTTAAATCAAATCTGAAACCTGTACTCACAGAGGGTCACTGCGGTGAACAGGGGTGGAAGAAAACTTTGACTCTAGACCCCTCTGCTGGCCGCATATATACAAGCAGAAAAGGTAAAGGAAACTTAAATCTAGTACTGTACAGTACGTGCTTTCCACTCATATACAATTATGGGTTTATTTGTATGCTGCTTTACCCCTGTTGTATATAACGCTTTACAATATCGCACTGTGTGTTATTTACAGTGCCTTGCGAAAGTATTCGGCCCCCTTGAACTTTGCGACCTTTTGCCACATTTCAGGCTTCAAACATAAAGATATGAAACTGTAATTTTTTGTGAAGAATCAACAACAAGTGGGACACAATCATGAAGTGGAACGAAATTTATTGGATATTTCAAACTTTTTTAACAAATAAAAAACTGAAAAATTGGGTGTGCAAAATTATTCAGCCCCTTTACTTTCAGTGCAGCAAACTCTCTCCAGAAGTTCAGTGAGGATCTCTGAATGATCCAATGTTGACCTAAATGACTAATGATGATAAATAGAATCCACCTGTGTGTAATCAAGTCTCCGTATAAATGCACCTGCACTGTGATAGTCTCAGAGGTCCGTTTAAAGCGCAGAGAGCATCATGAAGAACAAGGAACACACCAGGCAGGTCCGAGATACTGTTGTGGAGAAGTTTAAAGCCGGATTTGGATACAAAAAGATTTCCCAAGCTTTAAACATCCCAAGGAGCACTGTGCAAGCGATAATATTGAAATGGAAGGAGTATCAGACCACTGCAAATCTACCAAGACCTGGTCGTCCCTCTAAACTTTCAGCTCATACAAGGAGAAGACTGATCAGAGATGCAGCCAAGAGGCCCATGATCACTCTGGATGAACTGCAGAGATCTACAGCTGAGGTGGGAGACTCTGTCCATAGGACAACAATCAGTCGTATACTGCACAAATCTGGCCTTTATGGAAGAGTGGCAAGAAGAAAGCCATTTCTTAAAGATATCCATAAAAAGTGTTGTTTACAGTTTGCCACAAGCCACCTGGGAGACACACCAAACATGTGGAAGAAGGTGCTCTGGTCAGATGAAACCAAAATCGAACTTTTTGGCAACAATGCAAAACGTTATGTTTGGCGTAAAAGCAACACAGCTCATCACCCTGAACACACCATCCCCACTGTCAAACATGGTGGTGGCAGCATCATGGTTTGGGCCTGCTTTTCTTCAGCAGGGACAGGGAAGATGGTTAAAATTGATGGGAAGATGGATGGAGCCAAATACAGGACCATTCTGGAAGAAAACCTGATGGAGTCTGCAAAAGACCTGAGACTGGGACGGAGATTTGTCTTCCAACAAGACAATGATCCAAAACATAAAGCAAAATCTACAATGGAATGGTTCACAAATAAACATATCCAGGTGTTAGAATGGCCAAGTCAAAGTCCAGACCTGAATCCAATCGAGAATCTGTGGAAAGAACTGAAAACTGCTGTTCACAAATGCTCTCCATCCAACCTCACTGAGCTCGAGCTGTTTTGCAAGGAGGAATGGGCAAAAATGTCAGTCTCTCGATGTGCAAAACTGATAGAGACAAACCCCAAGCGACTTACAGCTGTAATCGCAGCGAAAGGTGGCGCTACAAAGTATTAACTTAAGGGGGCTGAATAATTTTGCACGCCCAATTTTTCAGTTTTTTATTTGTTAAAAAAGTTTGAAATATCCAATAAATTTCGTTCCACTTCATGATTGTGTCCCACTTGTTGTTGATTCTTCACAAAAAATTACAGTTTCATATCTTTATGTTTGAAGCCTGAAATGTGGCAAAAGGTCGCAAAGTTCAAGGGGGCCGAATACTTTCGCAAGGCACTGTACTTTGCTTGCCCTGTACTTTTACTCTGCTGTACTACAATGGCAGAAGAACAGCACAGAAACCAAGAGTAGAGGTTTGAGTGAAGACCAACCTAGGACAGAGGGTAGGAGACACTTCTTCACACAGAGAGTGGTGAGGGTATGGAATGGGCTGCTGTGGCAAAGTGGTTTGCAGTGCGCAGGTGTAGAGGTGATGCAGTGCTCTAACAAACAACAAAGTTACTGGTGAAATGGTTGTTTTATCTGTAATCCAACATCACTTGACAACAGTAAATAATAATGAGAACTGGTAATACACAACGATGTGTATGGCTCAGTTAAATCCACGGGGTTTAGTCCCGAAACAATAAACACTGTATTTAAACACACACAATATACACAAACACGGTCACAAGTCCAAAGTGAGTGCTGTAGTGCTCATGGTGCAAATACAATTTATTGTGAAACAAGTGCAGTGTTGTCCAGGTTTAGTGCTGGCCTGTAGCAACAGCTCCAGATCGTGTTAGCTGTCTAATAACAACAAACAAGTAGATTTTAGACATGACAAAACAAACAAAACACAGTAATTTTACCTTCACCCTTCAGCGGTTCGCTCTTAACCATTACAACAGATCACCTAGCCACGCCCCCTTCTTGTACCTTCAGTCACGCCCCCTCGGTTAACAAGTGCAGCCGTTTCTCCTCTAATCCGCGGTTGCCACATCACTTTCCCTCTGGGGCGATGACTTAATTCAACTGTGCCCCCTTTCTAGATAGCCGACTTCCACCTAACCCTGGGAATGAATTGTCAAGCCATCCAGTCCAGGGCACTCTGTTCCCTTTATACAACGCCCTCACAGGTCGGGAGAGAGATTTATCACCAAGAATCATTCTGTCTCTGTCACAGCTACCTAGTCATGTTGTTCAGGCTGAATCACTGGGATCCTTCAAGACCCGACTTGAACCACTAGGAACCGCGACTAGGATCTTGTGTCGGTTTAAGAAATCGACAGTAACCCTGACCCCTTACAGTGATAAATGATTTGACCTTTGCTAAACATATGTCATCTCCAGCTGACCTATTTTTGGGCTTCAAAGTGGAATGCCATTGAGCGAGGGCTATGCGTTGCTGCTGCTTGCTGAAAAATGCAACAAAAAATGTCAAAGGTCATGTTTTTGTTTTTTATGTGGCGATCCAAGAAAAGTGTTGTCTCTTTCTCCCTGGAGATATAAGTGTCTATTTAAACTATGACTGGAATCCTGTTAGTGTGGAGGAAAGGTGCGGTTATCAAAAACAGGCAGATGGAACTGAACCAGTAGAGAATAACTTTGAGGTGAAAAAAAAACGAGATTCAGTCTCCTAAATTCTTCTTTCTAACACCAAAAGTATTGCCTCATGTGTCTACAGCTATGGACAACAGTTTTGCATCACCTTATAGAATTTACTAAAGCCCCTTTCACACTGGCACTCCTAACCGGGTCTTGACTCGGGTTCTGGCTACCCGGGTCACAATCCCGCGTCGTGTGAAACCACGTACCTGGGTCATACCCAGGTTGACCCGGGTCCCAGCGACCCACTTCAGGATGTGGGTCGACACGCTTTGACCCGGGTTGAGCGAGACAAAATGCATGATGGCTGTTCTGAAGCCGACAAAATAACAAATAAGAAATAACAAACAAGCCACGCCTGCGTGAAGGTTTCACTTCCACAAGGAACATTTCTGCTTATTCTGTTTAGCCATGTTTGTGTTGATTGAGACACAGAATGAGCCAGATTGCAGCAGGGATGAATAAACATTTGCTCTAATCAACATTTGGGCCGACAGTTCAATCCAGAGAAGCTTGGATGGAAGGGTAACAAGCTGCTTCCAGGGCATCGATACGCACATTGTGTACTTGCGTCTGTCACCCAGGTCAACCCTGCTGTATCAAGAGCAGTGTGAAATCGCGTAGCCGACCCGCATGACACTGGGTCTTGACCCGGGCAGGTTCTGACCCGGGTAGAGCATGCCAGTGTGAAAGGGGCTTAATATTGCTTTATAAAGTGGAATAAAACCTGCTGAATAATGTTACTTTAACATATTGAATTACATACAGCTTTGTAGTTTTCCATATACTATGAAAAAGTGACAATTTAAAAATGTCAAAATCTAACATGAAACACTGTACCACTATTATGGCTTCTGGTAGGCTTTTGCGATACCATTTTGCAGTTTCTTTGATTACACAATGTTAAATAAAAGATCAGAATTATGTTTTGTTTTATTATGGCTCAATCCTAAAATTCTAGGTGATGCAGAACATTTGTCCAAAGCTGTAGGCTATTTTACTGCAGTAATCTGGTATCCTGATAATCGCAGCTGAAAGCACTACAGAACAAAAGATGCCATTTATAAAAGATTATCACTCCGGGGTACATCGCTAAAACCGGCAAGGAGACACATCTCAGAAGGCTGATTAAAAGGCTCGGATGTTGCCTCTTATTACTTTTGTGGCTTTTAATGGCATGCTTTTCATTTCTCACAAAAAAAGTACCTTGGGGTAAAAGAGATTTGCTTTGCTGTTGTGTGCGTGGGTGTATTTTCTATACATGTATACAGTTTTTCCCTAGCTAGCTCTAATTACAGTTAGAGAACAGGTCAAAGTTCACTGGCTTGTTTTTTTTCTCTGCTTTTCTGACAAACGTGTACAGTAATGGCTGAAATAGTTTGCTGAATTATTGAATTATTGTACTCTTGACGAATCAGTAATAAACTTTTAAAATGTTTTCAATGTTTCCCTTATGAAAGCTGACCATATTAGGCTGTGTTGTCCAGTGGTTAAAGAAAAGGGCTTGTAACCAGGAGGTCCCCGGTTCAAATCCGGGCGCGCTCACTGTGTGACCCTGAGCAAGTCACTTAACCTCCTTGTGCTCCGTCTTTCGGGTGAGACGTTGTTGTAAGTGACTCTGCAGCTGATGCATAGTTCACACACCCTGGTTTCTGCAAGTCGCCTTGGATAAAGGCGTCTGCTAAGTAAACAAATATTAAGAGCACAGCAAAGTTTAATAAATCATAGCGAAAGCATCGTTAAACATAGGCTGTAAAAACCAGAGAAGTAATGTAAAGCATATTAAAATACAAAAAAACTAAATGCATATTATAACCGCAGCGCAGTATAAAGCATGGGAAATCTGCAAAATTTACAGTGCAAATTTGCTATGGAAAAAAAATTTCAGGGATGTGTAGAGGAGATACAGCATTGTGGTGATTGGTTGGATTTCTGGCACCTGATCATTTTAAGGTCAACTCTCACTGAAGTTCACTGTGTGGTGCAATGCTTCTGCCCTTAAGGAATCAGACAATCGGTTGAAACCGAGTTTGAAGCTGCTGTTGATCCGAAAACAAGTGTATTGCTTCACAGAGACATTTTTTTAAAACATTTTATTAGCAAGTAAGGAGGCTGTGTGGTCCAGTGGTTAAAGAAAAGGGTTTGTAACCAGAAGGTCCCCGGTTCAAATCCCACCTCAACCCCTGATTCATTGTGTGACCCTGAACAAGTCACTTAACCTCCTTATGCTCCGTCTTTCAGGTGGGAAGTAGTTGTAAGTAACTCTGCAGCTGATGCATAGTTCACACACCCTAGTCTCTGTAAGTCGCCTTGGATAAAGGCATCTGCTAAATAAACACAGAATAAAGTAACCACCACTACAACTGTTGTTTAATGTCAAGTCTGTTTGTCGCATTGGCAGCTTAATCACACAGTCACGTTTTGATGATTTGATTAATTAATGCATTTCTATTTTCACTACTCGTAATCTATTTGTTTTGTTTATTTTGATGGTGGCTAAATTCAAAGTGAGAGAGCAGTAAATATGGAGGGGTAATCACATCTCTTTACTTGCATTCCCGCCTTGCTGCAATTGGAATTAGACATTTCTGAAATACCAACTTAATTATAACTTGTTATGGGTGTGGATTTCTTACCTCTCGTTAGTAAAACGACATTCTCATTGATGATTGGTTTGCGCCTCATTGTGTACAAGGCAAAATTCTACAGCTTGAACGGTATGGAAAAAAATTGCAAAAAACAACTTTATCATGTACAATAAAAAACGCTTTCATGTTCCATGAATTGAATGACAAAAGTGTAATGATATATGTCTATGATAAATTTTAACTTTTATTTTTCCCAACAACTGGTTTTGTTTAAACCTGTAGATATTGGCCAGACAGCTACCGAAACCAACAAGCAGATGAGAGCTTGAAGCATGTGCTATAAATTCAGGTCAGTACATTAGGTCTAGAAAACAAAACAAACAAAACACACTAATCCTCTTTCTTAGTTATAAGATATGTTACCGTTTAGTTTACAAATGAACCCCTGATAACAACTTTCTTGCAAACTTTTTCAGATTTGATTTCAAATTCGCTGCAGCTCATTTGTCCTCTTTGTAAACGGAAGTGCATTGACTCCACCCTGCCTTGTTTTTCTATGCCCTGCCCTTTCAGCAGACCCCGCCTACACTGCATCGTGGTCCCTCATTAAACACTTAAACTGATCTGTAGGAAATTATTTGACACCTGCAAAGTTGCAACACGTGTGAGTGGAACACTTTGATAAGTCAAAGATCTTACTTCTATAAAGACACTTTGGCTGGATCTGGCCTGTGTTGCAGACATTTATGACTGGCAGCTAGAATAGAAGAGCATTCTCCTAAACCCAGCGGAATGCACTTGAACACAATATTTGAGTCGCTGCAATGGGATTTACAATGGGAACGATAG
The DNA here is from genome assembly GCF_902713425.1 of Acipenser ruthenus. Lineage (NCBI taxonomy): Eukaryota > Metazoa > Chordata > Actinopteri > Acipenseriformes > Acipenseridae > Acipenser > Acipenser ruthenus. The sequence goes on from NC_081222.1 coordinate 2,455,467, forward strand.
CTAGTCAATCACTGGGGAAAAATAAAATCCAGTCGCATGTGTCGAAGGGTTTTCAGATTGAATACATGTTATTGCTGTTGCTTAGTTCCTTGTGAATGGACCGCTATGTTGAAGATGGATGGAGCTGGTTAAGGGGGGGGGGGGGGGGGGGGGTGGGGGGGGGGGTGGGGGTGGGGCATTCTTTTGCAAGTTTGTGTCCATAGCATCGGGATGGGCCGGGTATTCGGTCATCTTTCGGGAGCTCAGTGTGTGGGTGTCGGAAAGGGAGAGACAGAGAGAGCCATTGTTTTAAAAACATTTTAATAGCTACACCCCCAGGAACATTAGGGCAGTTCGGAGCAGACGGCCCAAAAGCAGCTCTTTGTCAGCAGGCAGCGTCAACGGACGTCACGCAGGGGATTACAATGGGGGGCGATTGTAAACTTCACAAACGTTAACAAATGTCAGCCCCAGTGTTAATTGCTTTCAATCGCTGCGGTGGAATTAACCCCTGCGTTGGCTCTGCGTTTCAGGACACCTGGTGTCCGCAGAGCATAGTTCTGATCACTTAAAGGGTTGCTAAGAGTTGCTTCTTGAATTGTATTCTTCCACACCCTTTCAGTCCTGAATTATTTTTTGTCGAGCTGTAGAATGCGAAATTAAGTTATTCAAAAAGGAACTCCTTTACTGAGTACACAGAACAGGATTTTTTTTTTTTTACATATATTTATACACTACAGACTGGGACCCAAGAGTCCCATGAGGTTCCAATGCGATTTACCCACATGGCACTAAGATAAGGCAGGACCTGAAAGGGTTAAACAATCATGCATTTAACACTATCACTATAACACGCTAGAATCCCCTAATTGATTATCTATCAATACCGATGAGGCGTTCATTTCAGTGGTTTGGGGGAGAGCTTTGTAACTTTATGCAACTCTGTGGCTTTTGTTCCAATCCAAATTGTTCACATTAGTAATAGAAACATCCAAGTGTATAAAAACAGTACTGTGTGTAGAAATATATAAAAGCAGTTTGTGCGCTCGTGCAAATAGCTGAGCTAAGAGGACAAGCTCTTCGACAAAATGTCTTTTTTCAGCGACTTTGTCGCAATTCAGTGGAGTCGCTCAGTATGTTTCCAGAGTTCTGTGCTTGAAAAGGCAAACAAATCGAATCTAATTCTTAATAAATAAAAAAAATACTTCCATTACCCAGTTGATAACATGATGGACTCTCTAAAAACGCAGCGCGTCCCCCTTGGTTAATTATTCGTGAGATCTTGAAGGAGCGAGGAGAAAAAGCATTTGGGATCCTGTGAGTTTTAATAATTTAGTGGAAAGGTGAGGGGCTTGCAGTGGCCGTGACATTCTTTCAGACAGTGTAGGCAGTAGGCAGTAGGGGGTGGTTATTTTCCTTTTCATAGGCTCGGTTTAATAAAAATGCATTAAAAAAATATAATGTGCGCTTGCATTTGATAAGTCCTTACTTTAAATTATTATTATTTATTTCTTAGCAGACGCCCTTATCCAGGGCGACTTACAATTGTTACAAGATATCACATTATATATTATTTCACATTATACAGATATCACATTATTTTACATACAATTACCCATTTATACAGTTGGGTTTTTACTGGAGCAATCTAGGTAAAGTACCTTGCTCAAGGGTACAACAGCAGTGTCCCCCACTGGGGATTGAACCCACAACTCTCTGGTCAAGAGTCCAGAGCCCTAACCACTACTCCACACTGCTGCCGACTTTAAAACATGCTTGTGTAAAGTTTAATAGTCACAGGGAACTAATGCAGGTGCAAAATATTCTAACACAATACACCCCTGTGTGAAGCTCCTCACAAAGTACCTGTAATGTCAATAACCCTGGCCTGAAGGACCACCACCCCCTCCCTGCTCCTCTTTCTTTCTTTATTCCAGGACTCCTCCCAAGCAGAAAAAGAGAGAGCGAGAGAGCGAGAGAGCGAGAGAGAGAGAGAGAGAGAGAGAGAGAGAGAGAGAGAGAGAGAGAGAATGCAGAGACTGCCAACTCAGCTGAATTCTGCAGCGCTGATTACTGTCTGCAGATGCCAAAGCATTTTATTTCTAAGTATTTCTGGGTTCAAGAGTAGGAGGCAATTTTATATTTTCATGCCCCTGGCTGCAGAAGGAATAGAGAATGTAAAGTTTGCTCCATTTTTTTTAAATTTTTTTTTTATGTATTTCGAAACACTTTGGGTGATCAAAGCAAAACAACAGCCACGGAACAAGCAAGAAACAGCATTACCTCATGTGAAAATATAAAAAACATGTGTTTTTTTTCTTCCCCTTGAAGCGCTGCTCTTTATAACCAGCATTTTGAACCTGGCAGAGGTAACAGCTCTTCAGTAAATGCAAGACTTTCTGACATAATTTATGAGCTTGCATAAAAAATAAAAGGGAACAGTCCAAAACAAAACAAAAAAAGGCAAATGGAGGAAGTGACTGGGCTTTCTCTTTAGAGGGATGATCTGGCTGGGATTGCTGGATGCTGTGCCTGCAGGGCGAGTGGACAGGTGTGAGAGGGAGTCAGGGGCCAGGCTGTCAGGGGTGTCAGGCAGGGGAATGTGGCAGCAGCCTCGCGGCGGTAGGGATGGGATTTCAGGGAATGTTGACAGCGGAGAGTCGGAGCAAGACTGGACACGTTAGCAAAGATAATGACAAACTGACAAAAGAAAGGCTTAGCAACCAAAAACAAATAATAATAATAATAATAATAATAATAATAATAATAATAATAATAATAATAATAATAATAATAATAAATCATATTGTGATTTGGTAAATATATATATATACATATACATAAGAATATTGTTTGCTGTTTTTGAATTCTCTCTCTCTCTCTCTCTCTCTCTCTCTCTCTCTCTCTCTCTCTCTCTCTCTCTCTCTCTCTCTCTCTCTCTCTCTCGCAAGTTTTTTTTAAAAAGATACTGTGAAATTTCAGACCCATCCCAAAGTTTCTCTTTTAGATAACTCCCGGCATCACAAAGGCAATCTGGCAGCTGAATTCACAGTCAACAGCTATGGTTTATATAAGAGGTGGGGAATGTAAACTTTGCCCCCCCTCTCCACATCCCCACCCCCACACCCCCACACCCCCACACCCCCACCCCCACCCCCATTCCCTCACTACCTGGCTGTGCTCTGCGTGCCAGTCTCATGCGCTGTTTGACCAGTTTATTTAGAGGGCTGCGCTAAACACGTTAATTGGGTCTCTAGTCCACCCAGCTTAATGATGCAATTAACACTCCCCTGTGAGAAATCTCTCCAAGCCGACACGACGACCCCAAGGACTTTAGAATGAATGAGAGGAAACTTACCAGCTAGTGGCTAGCTCATTTGTCTCTTGGTTGCCATCAGAAAGAATGCAAGACCTTTTTTATTATTTGTAACCCTTATATGATGTTTGCAGACTCCCAAGAGACACAGCTTCATTAGCTTGGAAAATACCATCGCTTACATGTATTCACTGCATTGCTTGTATTTCTTCATTCACAATGGACAAGAGAGAGTCCCTGACAAAGGTCGTCCTGTGTTTTCCCCAAGCTATGCCTTTCCATTCTTTACAATGGCTTGCCATGCTTTTAACATGCTTTACCATGCCACTCTGAGCTCTGCTATGCTTACCTGTGCTTTTCTATGCTTTCACTAAGCTTTTGCCATGGTAAAAGGGCAGACCTGTCAGATTTGGATAGGGACGGGCCAACCGCTGTCAAAGACTGCACACAAATCCCTACTGTTTCCCAAGGAACAGTCATGATAGCTTTGACTCCATTCACGAGCCCTTCTGGAGAATAGGGTTCCCGGTTTATTTCCACCCCAACCTCCCTGAAAGAATTTAAAGGCAGTAATCGCAGAGGAATTGTCCTGTATCCCTGCTGAGCAATTTAAACTCCCCGGAGACTCGCTTATTAGAACCCACTTCCTCCTCTTCCTCTTCATTTGTGACTTAATCACCTCTCGCTTGGCTAAGACAGACCCCGTAACTAAAAGAGCGGCCGAGGGAAGAACTCGTGGCCGCAATCCTCTGACCACCTTATTGACCCAATCGTGGGCCATTCTCCTGGAGGAACGAGCCACAATCTCACAATTAGCAAGAGATCTGATACAGCCTGCACCACACCGACTCCCGTCCGCTATAGCGTCTAAAGAAGGGCCACCCCGATATTATGCAGAGGTCGCGCTTCTGTGGTGTGGTGCGTCTAATTCGTGGTCACCATTAACCCTCAAGCTCAAAGGTTCACAGGTTAAAACCTCACTCTGGCAGAACGCAGGGTCTACAAGGTACTGCTTGGGAAAATTCCAGGTGTGTTTCTGGTGGTTTCAGCTGCTTTTCATTATGTATGGGGCAATGTGCACTTAATGCCACTGATAAATCCACGTTAGTCGATTTCTGACGCAGACTGAGGGAGAGGGATAGTGAGCAGGAATGTGCTGTTACTTGTACTTGTAATTGCCTTTGAGAAGTGTTTATCGTCACTTAATAAATCCATATATTAATGTGTTGATTTCAGCGAATTTTCCTCTCATCTGGAACGCTGACATTTTTACTGCTGTACCGAAGCCTTGTAAACTAACAATAAAAATGTCAGCGCCCCAGAGGAGAGGAAAATTGCATGAGAACGAGTATCATCAGAGCTCGAGTAGGGAGGTGGCATCTTGCTGGTGGGATCCCTGAATGTGGGAGAGAGCTGCTGTGGGATGCAGGTTCAGTAATTGCACCTCCTTTAACACTAAGCTGTGTGGAAGGACTGCAGTGTCTCTGCATCTCAGATGTAGAAAGATAGAAGTTCACTAAACTGGACATGGTGTATCGTCAAATATACAATCATAGCAGCCCTTAGCTTCAGTCTTCATTATGTACAGCTATGGCCAAACATTTTGCATCTTCAAGAATTTTAGGATTGAGACATAATTAAAAAATATAGGAACATTGTTTAGATCTTTTATTTCACATCATTTAATCAAAGAAAATGATATCGCAGAAGTCTACCGGAAGCCATAATAGTAGTACAGTAGTATTTCATGTTAGATTTTGAAATTGTCACATTTTTCAATTTGGTGTCATTATTCAGCAGGTTTCATTCGACTTTCTGAAGCAAAATTAGTTTATTCTATTGGGTGATGGCCATAGCTGTACTAAGACGGGCCAATAAATAACTAAACAGTATCGTTCGCATGACTTGTTACAACAACTGTCTATTTTAATACCATACAGTGAAAACTGCTTAATATAATCACTGGTTAATAATATCAACCAAGCACTGCATTGCAATGTACATTCTACATTTCACTCTGGAAATCTGGTAATCCTATGCCTGTCAGTATGTGAGACTTACATTTTACATGTATTTTCTGATCACAATAAGTAATTCATATACCACCTCATTTGCTTAGTTCATAACCCTACCCTACTACAAACGTTTGCAAATGTTAAAATTTATATTAAATATCCTTTAAAAAAAGAGGTTATGTTACAGCGTGATTGTGGGTGCAGCTGAGACCAATTAGATCTGTAGATTCTTTTATCTGTAGTTGGTAAAATCCTGTTTAATATGAAATGACTGATGACTCCACTTGAATAACAGTTTCAAGAAGCTTTAATGCAATGAGCAAGGGAAGAGCAGCAATGGTCACAGGAACACACTCTCTCTCTTGATTATTGACAAGGTAGCACAATATTTATACTTGATTAGCATAGCAACAAATAGGCAAATTAACACGTCATGATTATAGAACTTTCTAGAACTTTACTCCCTTATAAGGGGTTGTTTTTAACTAAGCAGCTTTGCCTCAAACTAGACATAACAGCGTCCTAATTATCTTTTGAGAAAAGCATCTCAAGCACTTCTCACGTGAATGTGCTGAATGTGCTGTGCTCAGAACACAACATGATAACGCACAGCACTCACAGCACCACACCATCGTTTTAACCGTTTAGACATCACATCACATATTTCCTGCCTCTTCATATCTGACAGCATTTATGGTGTTTTTGACCTTTATTTGGTTCAGCTGTTTCGTGAAAATGCCCAAGCTGAAAGTATAGGAAGTTTAACTTCTATCTCGCCTGAAGGAGTTTGGGGGCGATAGCTTGGTCAAGTATGTCTGCTGTAAACTCTTGAGAGAGGGTCTGATAAAAATGACAGGTTGCAGATATGTTGTTAATTACAGTGGTGTAGTGGTAAAGAAAATGATCATTTTGGTGTTCCACGCCTGTGCAGAGATGCCTTTAGGTTGCACACACGTCTTTTGTGGTTGTGGTGGTCGAGCAGAATTGTGGGTTAAACGTTAATTGGAAGAGATTTTGCCCAGCATTAAATGCACCCGTCGCTTTATCTAATAAACTGGAATATGCCTTGGCTTGAACCTTCGGAACAGCCAGGATTTGCTTATCACAGGAGAGTAGGACTGAGTAAACACTTCATTCCTTAATACTTACACATAATTACAATGTTATTATGCATAGTAACAATGTACTTCATGTGTACGTTTCTGTGCATGATATAACCCTAACCCTAACTGAACATAATTCTAAACCTAACCCAAACCCTCCTGACCCTAACTCTAAACCTAACCCTAACCCTAACCCTGATACAATTGTGTACTTACATATATCATGCAAAAAGATTTACACATTAAGTACATTGTAACTATTCATAATAACATTGTAATTATGTGTAAGTACACATATATTTACTGTACTAAGTACAGTAAAAACCAGTGTATAAGTCGCACCGGTGTATAAGTGCCCCCCTTCCTCCCCCCCACTTTTTGAGAAAAATTTCAGGAAAAAGCCTATAGGTCACACCGGTGTGTAAGTCGCTCCCCCTTTTTTAGGACTCCCTAAAAATACCTAGTAAATAGACTTATACAAAGGTTTTTACAGTAACTACTATGAAAATATATAGTAATTTGAGACACAATTAAAGTGTTATCGACATGCTGTAACCCACTGGGGGGCAGAGTACTGCGGGGGGGGGGGGGGGGGGGGAAGGGGTGTGTTAAACTTCTCTGTTTTAAAATATCACTCGCAATGCATCGACTGAAACAGCAAAACGATATTCAGAATGATCCTAAGCAACAAGAAGAAGACGTCGAAGGCAGCTCTCTTTAAATGCAACCCACGGGGAGGTAACTAACACGGGTGGGGTTTGGGAAGAGAAAAGGTTTCCGGAATTCACTGACATTTTCAAGCGATCAAACAGGGTCTGGTCAGGGTGGGCTCTTGTAAGCACGTTCTGCCTTTACAAAAAAAAAAAAAAAAAAACATGTTCGGCATTTTTTGCAAACACCAACTGTGCAACATTTTCATTAAATCTCTTTAACATTTTTTAACACAGTTTTTAATGGCAGAACAAGGAAGGCTGCAATGACCTGTACAGTCTGTAGAAAGGTTTCATATTTTGATTTTTTGCACAATGGTATTAACCAGTACACTCTATTATCCCATTGCAGTGTCGCCCCTATAAGAGTTTACCATGGTATTTCTGCAGCTTTTCCCATCTTAATACTATGCATTACCGTAGTTTACCCTGGTTTGCCATGTTTTTTCATATGCTTTACCATACCTTGCTGGTCATTACACAGCTTCCCTATGCTTTCACTGTGCGTTTATTAAAATTTGCTATGCTTTTACAATGGGAAACTTTCATAAGGGTGCCACCATGCAATATTTGTATTAGATGCATTGTGTTGCCATTGCTGGTAGTGCTGTGTGCCCACCAGGATTTCTTCAGTGCGTTGCATTGATAGGCTCAGCATTACATCATTGATTTATGAGTCTTTGGAAGCAATGTGCCCTGAACAGCTTGCACGGGGCTTTGCAGAGTGTATGTACACAATAGAGGAACGAGAAGTATTTCTGACACTAAGCTCAGACTCCTAACCCTCTCTTGGTAACTATCTGCTAAAACCTGTATGGAATGCAGGTCAGACTCCAAGATTAACAGACAGGGTACCAATAGGGGACACCAAGCCAGGGGTTGGTTGACTTTCAAACAAGGAAAACTGCTGACTTCTAATACTGCTTCAGTGATCATTTACTGTATTTGTCCACACCAACAACTTAGAAGATGCCTTAATCAGCAGAAGAAAAAAAACCCCACAAAACCACCATTTATGCACAGCAGCAAACCATTGTAGGCTAATGGCTTAGGAAATACAGTTGATTAGCAGTAGATTGGCTGAGCTTGAGCTCCGATGCAAAGTCATTTGCACCGTCATGTTATTTAATGGAAATTAATAATGCTTCCAAATGAGCCTGTCGTTTCGGAGCTGTTCAATTCTAGTTTTGAAACATTAACAGTGATTCAGTTATTGGGTTAGGAAAGTTGCAGCAAACTTTGCACTGGAACTGTAATATATGTGCTGTACAGCTGTGGATATAATTATTAAAATAAACTATGTGAACATAATTTAGATCTTTTATTTAACATCATGTCATCAAAGAAACTACAAAATGATATTGCATAAGTCTACCGGAAACCATAATAGTAGTACAGTATTTCATGTTAGATTTAAAAATGTCCAATTTTTCAATATGTTAATGGAACATTATTCAGCTGGTTTCATTCAACTTTATGAAGCAAAACGACTTAATTCTATAGGGTGATGCAAAACTTTTGTACAGAGCTGTATGGTCTGTCTGGGTATTGTTGGGTATTACTAACTCAGTGATACAAAGACCTAACTCGGGTATTTTTGCTTTAGGTCATCTTTATGAAAATATACAGCGGTATGCCTTAGAAATGTATACTTTCAGTGCTTTTAAGTCCCGTGTGCTCCCATTTGTTGTGATTGTGTTTTTGTAAGATTCTTCATGTGGTTGTCTTTTTCTTAAGCTACACTGGAGAAGGTTTGACTCTTTACTTTACTTTGGACTTACCCATAGTAAAAGCACAGCACAATGTAATAAAGCACAGTGAAAGCATGGTAAAGCCTGGGCAGGCATTGTAAAGCACAGAGAGGTCTGGTAAAGCATAGGGAAGCATTGTAAAGCACAGAGAGGTCTGGTAAAGCACAGGGAAGCATTGTAAAGCACAGAGAAGTCTGGTAAAGCATAGGGAAGCATTGTAAAGCACAGAGAGGTCTGGTAAAGCATAGGGAAGCATTGTAAAGCACAGAGAGATCTGGTAAAGCATAAGGAAGCATTGTAAAGCACAGAGAGGTCTGGTAAAGCACAGGGAAGCATTGTAAAGCACAGAGAGGTCTGGTAAAGCATAGGGAAGCATTGTAAAGCACAGAGAGGTCTGGTAAAGCATAGGGAAGCATTGTAAAGCACAGAGAGGTGTGGTAAAGCATAGGGAAGCATTGTAAAGCACAGAGAGATCTGGTAAAGCATAGGGAAGCATTGTAAAGCACAGAGAGGTCTGGTAAAGCATAGGGAAGCATTGTAAAACAATAGAGAGGTCTGATAAAGCATAGGCAAGCATTGTAAAGCACAGAGAGGTCTGGTAAAGCATAGGGAAGCATTGTAAAGAACAGAGAGGTCTGGTAAAGCATATTAGATTTTATTTCTGAATGGAAAACAAAACATTTCAGGCTTGAGGTGATATTGTATTAGTTTTGTTTTGTTTACTGTACAGTTTGTTGGAAAAGTTATTATCTGAAAAATAACGTTTTTTTTTTTTTTTTTTAAATCCACAATACACACCTGAAAACGAATATAATTAATGTGTGCATGTACAAGCAAACCAACTGTAATTATAGCTGTCATTAATTGAAAGGGTAGGAAAGTTCAAACTTGGAAAGTTTTATAATGAATGATTTATTGGTACACCTCAAAAGTATACTACTGCTACTACTACTAATAATAGTACTTCATCGCATCTCTATACAGTAGCCATTATTTCAGACAGGAGACACGCTGTATTTGATAGAATGTTCTATTAGTTTGATTCAATAAGCATTTAATTCTGAGACACAGCCTAAACGAACACGATTCAATGAAATGCGCTAAGGAATACGAATACTTGAGCAACAAGATCTGTAACGGTGGCTGGTGGTGAAAAGATGTACGATTTGGAGACGGGGGAGTCATTTATATCAAATGCCCTCGTGGGGCACCAGTGTTCATCAGTAAAGCCCCCTGAGTCCCATTTTGACACTCGTCCCGGGGGAGTGGGGGAGAGAGAGAGAGAGAGAGAGAGAGAGAGAGAGAGAGAGAGAGAGAGAGAGAGAGAGAGAGAGAGAGAGAGAGAGAGACATTAGAAAGAGTTGGAGGACTGTCTGGTCTTGGGACTTTTCTCAACGCACTGTTGAGGGATTTCAAATCAGGAGAGGGAGAGGCAGAGACCGGGAGAACACACTCGTGTGCTAGGCTGCGCTCCTTGTTTGTTCCCCCCTACCACACGCATGGCTACATAAGGTTGCAACAGCTTTACCCTGCCTTTATATAACTTTTTATCCGGTTTGGAGAAAAACATTTTTTTTTAAGATGGACCGGTGGAAAAGCAAACTGGCTGCTTTTTGCAGAAGAATATCGCTGCTCATCATTTTACTGCAAGCAGGCACGACAACTACAAGAGCGGGTAAATTATGCACATTTGAAGTTATTTATTCATGTATTTATTTATTTATGTATTAATAGTAATGAATGCGGTTCTGTGTTGTGAGACTTGAAGGCAAATACAGTTGTCGCCCCCCTCCCCTTTATCAAAAAAGTTTTTTTTCAACTTTTATAACGTAATGTGATTTAAAATGTAGAATCAGCATTCTTATTAATATTTCTAGATAGAAATATCCCACTGGGGATACCAACATGTAAAATTATATAAAATGCACAGCTTGTTTAAATTTTTTAAAAAATATTATTATTATTATTATTATTATTATTATTATTATTATTATTATTATTATTAGGGCCTATTATTATTATTGTTGTTGTTGTCGTTGCTATTATTATTAATTCTTCAGAGCTTAAAAGCTATTATATCTCTGATCCTGCACAGAGATAAAACTTACTACTGGTTTGAACTTGCACATAACATAAATCTCTTAAGAATGGTTTAAGTTTGTGTGTGTGACTCGAGGCTATGTAAAAGATTGGGGAGCGTTGCCTTGGATACCGTTGTTAGAATTAATCTTTTATCGTACCAGCAAGTTTAAAGGATTTAACAGCAACAGAGTGAAGCGGCGCGCAGCTTCGGTTCCGCTTCAGTTATTCAGATATCAAGCGGGTTTGTTTATTCAGGCTGGGTAGTTACATTTCTGCGTTTTAATTGTAATTTTTTTTTTTCTCGACGACACCCGTTTAAAATAAAATAATAGTAAAAAAAAATACTACGAATATAATAATAATAATAATAATAATAATAATAATAATAATAATAATAATAATAATAATGGCGAAGCATGTGTGAAATGATGAAACAGTGTGTCTATATATATATAGCCTGCAGTGCCAAACCAGGAATTAGCGAGTTAAAAATATAACAATTTCAAGCTAGAACAGGTTGTAAAAGCAATCAATTCTGCCTCCTCTCTCTCTCTCTCTCTCTCTCTCTCTCTCTCTCTCTCTCTCTCTCTCTCTCTCTCTCTCTCTCTCTCTCTCTCTCTCTCTCTCTCTCTCTCTCAGATGATAACGGAAAAAACCATGCCGTTGTCTAAACCGCTTGCCACAGCGAAAGCATACACGTTATTTTAAGATGTGCGTCTCCAGTTGTATATTATACACCAACAATTCGTTTTACACGGCCCAGTTCTATTTATAAGCGATTTAAATCACTATGTATTACATGTAATAATACAGTCGGTGTCTAGGAAAACATGTCAGCGATGGATATGTGTCTTTAAAGTTACACAGGACGCATAAATTAAATGCGTAAACATTTCTAACAGTCTATAATCAAGGGTTACAGTTGTTGTCTGCCTTGTTCTGTTCTATCGCAGCTGTCAATTTTTACAAAGTTACACTTGTCGCTTGCTTACGACCGATGCGACCTCCTGGGAAAAAGTCACTTAAACGCGCCTGGCTTAAATCTTTATTATTTGGGGCAGATGCCTGTAAGCATGATACGCCAATGAAACAAATACAAATACTTTTTTTTTTAAAGTCTAGTAAGTTTCTTGTTTCGTAATTTCGGTCTACATTAATAAACATGATCCGTTTTTTAGCCCACATTATAAATCATCACATTCCATTGGGTCAGCTCAGCTGATATAAATGCTGTAGGTTTTGCTACAATATTGAGTGAAGTCACTGTTATATATACAGTGCTTGTTATGGATGCGACAGCTGCAGGTTTACAATAATTACAGACAGCTATTATCTTGCATTGCTTTTTTTTTAAAATCTGCAAATCCTTTCATTGTGTGAGAATGATTGCTTAAAGCCGTAGCAGCACTTAAAAAAAGCATATTATTAGTAATGGTTGAAGAAAATGGGCAATCGCTTGTCACAGCATGCCTTTTTGGAGGAAGAGTAACTTGATTAAATAATCATTGTACTTTATGCATGTCTGTGGAGTTTCCTCTGTGGAAGAGATGGCTTGGGTTGCTTTATGTCCTTGTGGTGTGGAAATGGGATATGACGTCGCTGGTTCAAGTACCAACAGTGATTGGAAGTGACTTCCATCTGGTTAGCTGTTGAGGCTCAGTGTGAGATTAAGTTCTGGTGGTCTCAGTCCTGTTTCCTGTGGACAGGTGCCTACTTTAAACACAAAGTAAACCGGTCCCAAGGGGCACTAATGGGTATCATTGAAGTCAGTCTGTGTCATAAATACTGACTGAACTGCCCCCTGCCCCCTGCTCCCTCACCCCCCTAAGAGAATGGGTGCGCCCTCCAGTCAAGGACAGGCTTGAGGCATGGAGACTGAACTGCTCCCTCCCTTCCTCACCCCCCTAAGAGAAAGGGTGCTCCCTCCAGTCCAGGACAGACTTGAGGCATGGAGACTGAACTGCTCCCTCCCTTCCTCACCCCCCTAAGAGAAAGGGTGCTCCCTCCAGTCCAGGGCAGGCTTGAGGCATGGAGACTCAACTGTTCCCTCCTTCCCTCAACCCCCTAAGAGAAAGGGTGCTCCCTCCAGTCCAGGGCAGGCTTGAGGCATGGAGACTGAACTGCTACCTCCCTCTCTCCAGTCCAGGGCAGGCTTGAGGCATGGAGACTGAACTCCTCCCTCACCCCAGGGCATGCTTGAGGCATGTTTTCTGCAGAGCTTGTGGGTAAACTTCCATGGACACTACTTGTGTTTTTGCTGCTCTTTGGATAAATAGAGTGGACTGTTCTCAGTTTCCAGTGCAGTCACTCCAGCACCACTCATAAACACTTAAATTCACAATTACTGAGTACAGCAGACGCTCAATGTAACCCAGTTGTGCTTGTTTCACTGGCAACTCTCCAAAGTTTGAAATCTATTAAATGCAATCATTTCTAATTCATTCAAGCAGCGAGAGTTATTCTCAACTACAGAACGAAAAGTAAAAACTACGGATGTGAGGCTTGAGCCCCGTGACAGGTTTTTCTCATTCAATCTTACTGCCTGCAAAGGTGGTCTTCATACCAGACCCCTTTGCTGTCAGCAGTCAGGGATCACTTTCTCTGCTGTAAAGGTTTAAAGAGATTAGCTAAGTCTTGAGTTCTTGAAAAGCACACCGATTCAGTTTTGTTGCTTTGATAATTTGACAGATCACTGAGGGGAAGCCGCTGAGGGTCACTGTAAAGCAGACCAAGATTTTTTCCCCCCGTTTCTTCCAAGTTCCAAGGCATTTTCCTGGATTGTTCTGTTCTGCTGGTACAGTGGAACACTGGAAGACCGGAGATATACCATATTCCACAGCTCTGTTGCTCTGTAACCCTAAAACAGCCCAGTGATCTTCACATTTTTAAAGTGGAACGTCCGACATTCAGTGTCCCAGAGTTTTAACCCACATCCATCCATAACCTTAAAACACTCAATAGCGCTAAACATAGAAACTAGGGGTGTGTAAAAACGTGTTACGTTCCAGTTGGAATTCATAGAAGTTTTCAAAAGGCTCAGGTCCTGGCATGTCTTCTGTTGGCCAGATGTTCATTTGCCGACTTGCAAACATCATCATCACCTCCTGATTTTCTTTTGTATTGTTTGTGGAGTGGAGAATTAGGAGTAAAGCCCTGTTTTGCATCGTCTCATCTGGCAAGCTACATGTCTGTATAAATGGCAACACATTTCGGGATTTGTACGCCGTTACGTAAGACACATCATCATTGAATTGTTTTCCCTTTCCTTAAATTGCATGTTTCTCTTTCAAAGCATTGTTCACTTAATACCGGCTGGACACCCCAAAGGGATTGCTCTTAATATTACTTTCAAATGTTTGAATTGGGTTCTGATGAATTTTGAACAATTCTGCGGTTTTGGATAAGGATAAAAAAAAAAAAGCCCTTTGAGTCTGTAATTTTACTAGCCAAACTTCTTTCTTTCTTTCTTTCTTTCTTTCTTTCTTTCTTTCTTTCTTTCTTTCTATTTTTCTTGGTCCTTTGCATGAGATATAAGAACATAAGAAAGTTTGCAAACGAGAGGAGGCCATTCGGCCCATCTTGCTCGTTTGGTTGTTAGAAGCTTGTTGATCCCCGAATCTCATCAAGCAGCTTCTTGAAGGACCCCAGGGTGTCGGCTTCAACAACATGTAAGTGACACTGCAACAGCAGTTGTGTAGTTCACCACCTAGTCTCTTCAAGTCGCTTTGGATAAAAGCATCTGCTAAATTACTAATTCATTCATTCATAGGAATATGACCAACACACACAAACTCATTTAATGAACTGGGGACAGAACATTACTTAAAAGTAAAAACAAAAAAAACAAAACATTTGCCAGTATTAGGTGGCTAATGTCAATATTAGCTACCTCCATATCCCAGTGTGTAAGATTTGCCCCTCTCTCCCTCTCTGACTCTACAAGACATTCAGAAAGAGTCTTGGTTAAGTGGGTGTTATAAATTCATAGTTTCAATCAGCGCGTTGCATCAAGGCTAGTCAGCTTGGCAGTTGCTCAAGCAGAAATGCACATGTGCTTGTTTCATTTGATGCTGCAGCCAACGAACAGTTGTTGGAGTACAGGAACACTTGTTAGTTATTTGATCGGCTGTAAATCAGAGGAAAACTACGGTGGCTTAAAAGCCAAGCTGTTATTCGGGGACTTGGTGCGTGAAGAACGGAGTTGGAGAGAAAACTTTCTCTTTCTTTTCAGATTTATTTATTTTTGCACAGCCTTTACCCTCTGGGATAAACATCTTGCCCCCAGAGGGGTCCTGTCTGAAGCAGCAGCAACGCAGCCACGTGAAATAACAAGATATGAGTTGAGTTTGAGAATAATCATTTCAATGGACTGTATATAGAACGGGGTGGGCCGAGCGTGGGTGCGGTTGCAGTACAGTCTGTGAACCTCAGAAATCTGCCCTGAAGGACTGCCACCTTCTACTGCTTTAGACCAGTCTCCTAAGCAGACACTAAAGCTGAGGGAACACTGAGCTGCTTTGTGGTTTGGAACTTGGTTTCAGGAGACTAGGTTTCAGTGCCAATGCACGGCACACCAGGGGAGACTTGGGGTTTGAAACAGCAACTTCAAACTAGGTCTCCCGGTCTCCTGGAACCAGGTTTCAAGCCGCTGTTCCTGAAAAAGTGGCTTTGTGTTCCTTCAGTGTCAGATGCATGAGTATAAACTACTCCACGCTTCCCGTCATACCATGGTATAGCCTGGATTAAGCATGCTTTAATCTCTACTGTACCTGCTTTACGATGCTAGCTTTTCTTTTCTTTTCTACTGTTTCACTATGCTACACTTTTGTATGCTTTTACTATAGTACACTTCACCAGGGTGTGCCCTCTTTTGGTCCTGGAGGGCCATTCCGCTACTAGGTTTAATAGATGCAATGAAATAGTTGACCGCTTTAGGTCCTGGAGTGCGTACTGAGGTTGCTAAAAGATCATTTGCTTATTTTGCTCCATGGTCTCGGAATGAATTACAGCCTAAACTTAAGTTACAGTCCCAAATAACTTTACAATTCAGGAGTCAGCTGCATGTTTATCTGATTGAGAGTTAGTGCTTTTTTAAGTAGGTGATTACGCCTGTCACTAATTGAGTGTCACTAACTGATTGTATTGAGTCTGTGTTTTAAAAGTATTTTATTTTTGTGTTGTAATATGTTTTGTACTGCTGCTACCTTTCTTGGCTAGGTCTCACTTGAAAAAGAGGTTTTAATCTCAGTGGGATTTCTTATTAAAATGAAGGTTTAATAATAATAATAATAATAATAATAATAATAATAATAATAATAATAATAATAATAATAATAATAATAATAATAATAATAATAATAATAATAATAATAATAATAATAATAATAATAATAATAATAGCAGAATAGCAGCAGTGTGGAGCAGTGGTTAGGGCTCTGGACTCTTGACCGGAGGGTCGTGGGTTCAATCCCCGATGGGGACACTGCTGCTGTACCCTTGAGCAAGGTACTTTACCTAGATTTCTCCAGTAAAAAAAACCCAACTGTATAAATGGGTAATTGTATGTAAAAATAATGTGACATCTTGTAACAATTGTAAGTCGCCCTGGACAAGGGCGTCTGCTAAAAAATAAATAATAATAATAAAAATAGCATTTTAGTATATCAAGTATCTATTTTCAGTGTCTATGTGAAGTGTAAAGCTGTGGCTTAGAACTTGGTTTCAGGAGACTAGGTTTCAGGCCACTGCACGGCACACCAGGGGAGACTTGGGGTTTCGTGTTCCCACAGCTTTACTGAGAGAAGTGACCTTTGCTGAATCGTTGGTCTGCTTGAATGTAGATTGTGACACTTTGGAATCCCTATGAATGAATTGGTGAACCGCATTCCGAGTCTCTCTGTCTGTAGAAATCTGTGAAACTCAAAGAGGGGCTTATTTAGATCAGATGAACAGATCTCAGTGTGGTGGTGTCAGACGACCGTGTTTAGAGAATGCTGATCGGTAACAACAAAAAAAAAATCTTAACAATTTACATATTAACATATCGAATAATAACACTTTTGACTGTTTTTTTAAAAACTTTTTTTTACTGACCTAAAAAACATTATCTTCTTGATTGTCTTAAATGAAACGCTTTTTATTTTGGTTTGGTTTTATCCTCCCAGGCGAAATGACATCATCGTGAAAGGTGAAAGGTCAAGCAGGCACAGGAGGTGGCCTAACATTGCAGCCCTGTCGTATATTTCCCTAAAATAGCTTGCGTCTGCCTTTGACGGATGGCTGAGTATTTTGATCAAGGTTATGGCTTTAAAAGAAAAACAGGCTTTTAGATTATTATTATTATTATTATTTATTTCTTAGCAGACGCCCTTATCCAGGGCGACTTACAATCGTAAGCAAATACATTTCAAGTGTTACAGTACAAGTAATAATACAAGAGAGAGGGGTGATACAGCTCTCCTTTTCAGCTTTATCACTGAGCCACATTGCAATCGGTTTAGCGCTTCTGAGTTCATGAGTTCATCTCAGACGTTTCGACTCTTTCCAGTATGCTGACACTGAAGACATTGAGAATGACTTCTAGTAGAAACATTTGTCATTGAACTCATTCCACTTCTTTCAGTATTTCTAAACATCGATGCTCTGATGTTTGATTAGTAATAATTAATTAATTAATTAATTAATTAATTAATTAATTAATTAATTAATTAATTAATTAAATTAATTAAACCAGGAGATTTACCCATTGAGAGCGAGGCCTTGTTTACAAGGGGGTCCTGGAAAGCAAGAAAAAGACAAAGTACAAGCAACACAATAAAAAAACACACGTGTGGTTCAGACTTAATCAGCAGCAC
Organism: Acipenser ruthenus; assembly: GCF_902713425.1. Lineage (NCBI taxonomy): Eukaryota > Metazoa > Chordata > Actinopteri > Acipenseriformes > Acipenseridae > Acipenser > Acipenser ruthenus. The sequence goes on from NC_081222.1 coordinate 2,473,277, forward strand.
ACAGAGATCAAAGAACAGAATAAACAAGACATGTATCTGTTTGTTAATGTGGACTGAAGGAGAAGCATTGGCAGGAGGTTCTAAGCAACTCCCAAATGCGATCTGTACAACTGGAGAAAGAAAAATGATCAGATTCCATCTTCGTACTATGACAGAAACAATTCCATGTCTGCGGGTGTTGATATGCAAAAGAGAATTCTCCTGGAACCCTTGGAACAGCCAAATTAACAGAAAGCTGTTGTGATGTGGGAAACCATTATTTCATTTTTCTAAAAAAGAGAGCCTTTGTTTTTTTTTATGCTGGTAAAACAAACTGTAGTTGATCCCCCAGACTTGTTCTATCAGGTTAACGCAGGGACTGCAAACAAATAATTCCATTCCATGTCTCTTCATGCAGTTTTTACACCTTTTTAGCTTTGATACCCTCCACTCTTTTTGGGATCCACTAGCCCGTGCTATATTAAGCTGGCGATTGTTATATATTACAAAGGAATCCCTTTTAAGACAGGGCTTCGTGCCATGTACTGTAGTAGCCCAGAAGTCTTAATTACAAGCACGCAGGTTAGGGAATGCAGTGAATGCTATGACTGAGGGCTTTTCCTTATAGTTTTACCGTGGTATTTTTGCACAGTATTTGAGCAGTTTTGCCATGCTTTTCCCATGGTTATAATATGCATTCACCATAGTTTACCCAGGCTGGCCATGTTTTTTTAATATGCTTTACCGTACCTCGCTATTTTTTATTACCTATGCTTTCACTGTGCTTTTTTTACACTTTGCTATGCTTTTACTATGGTAAGCTTTTATAAAATGGAGCAGCCAATATGTCTTCTTTCTAAATACAACTGGCCCAGTGGAAAACAAACCCCTAGGTATTGAAACATGTAGAACAAAAATCAAATGCATTTTATTTCACCCCCTCTTTCTGAAACCCCCAATGAATCGGAAATCACAATTTGCAGCAGCTTCTTACAGAATGTAGAAACACGGAGATTAACGCGATAAATTCAACGACAGGCGATTCGACTGGAGCTCTGTTTCACAGCAGCCGCTTCGTTCTGTTCAGCTGGATCCAAAACTCGGAGGTTTCGGGTTTCTGAGTTTCCTGGAGTTTTGTAAACCTTCACATAAAAGTGCCTTCCACCAGGCTTATAGGACAAAAGAACAGGCATGTCAGAACGTATGCTGTAACTCGACAAGCCGCTGACTGACGCTGGCTGCTTTGAATATTGGAGCACCTCTGTGTATACATAGCTCATGTGTGTTGTGTCTGCTGAGGCAAGCGAGAATAAAGATAAAACCGAAAACAAGATGCTAAAAAGAATATAGAAAAATGTGTAGTAGGTGCAGGACTTTATTACCTGAATATCTTTTTTATACTTCTAACTGTTTACCAGGACAAGTTATGATATAGTTGACCCCCAATTATCTGAACACACTATCCAAAGCAGCCCTCCACGTCATTTTCTATTATTATCAACTATTTATCTGAATGCCTTTTTATTTAAACGTTCGTATCCCCAGATGAAACATTTTATCAAAGTCATATGATAAACACAAGACGCAATGTACGCTCAAACTGGGCAAGAACTACTTTAAAATAGTCCCTTAAGAAACCAACAACAGATACATAACCAAAAGCAATAGAGACAGCATCTTAAAACCTACGCCAACACTCTCCCCACCCCCATCCCCTCCACCTCCCGCCCCAGTTACAAAATAAATGACAAGGTAAGAAAAAGACCATAAAACAAGTAAAAGTGAGCAGAGTGCAACACATGTCTTTGAGTCTAAACTTGGCTCTGTGAAGCCGCTGGGCTTTACAGATGGATTGGTGGGCGAGACTCCAAGAAGCCATATATCATCTCTCTGCCCCAGGGCAGCACATTCTGCACGCTGACCCTGTCTGAGCCTAGCGCAAGAGCGAGGGAGAGAGAAATGGTTTGCCGCTGTCAAAACGGCAGGATCCAAGAAGTCTTCGCTTTGAAGAAGACACCTGAGGACACATTGCTAATCTGTACAATGCTTAGCCACCCCTGTATATTATTCTTTTTTTAAATCCAGCCTCACAAGCCAGCATTTTTCACATGCAGAACATTATTTTGCTGGGCAAGGGAAAAAAATAAAGGGTTTTGTGCAAGAAACAGAATTGAGTTACGTAAATAATGCAGCTTTTCTCATTTCAAAGATGCTTGTTGCTTCTTGCATAACATTAAGAGATTGTTTTTGGTACCAAGTGTCGCACCGAAGCAAACTCTTTCAAAAGAAAATGTACTAATACTTCCCATTTCAAAACACTATACATGTGTTTAGGCGGGCACTACGAATCATTTTTATGCTGGCTTTTTCAGTGCAAGGTTTGTTTCAAAAAGGAAAAAGCAATTATGCTTTTGTAAGGCAGAGCATTCCATAATTTTGGAGCCTCACAAGAAAAGGCCCTTAACCCCTGCCTTAGGTAGTGCAAGGTTAGCTTCTGGTCATGATAGATTACGTAAAACTCCTGCTCCGTGCAAAGTGAAGTTTAAAACGCGAGCATTTGGGTGCGTGACTGCCTTGGGCAGTCGCTCGAATATGTGATCCGTCACGGTGTATTGCACAGCAATCTGAAATCCAATCAGACGTCTCAGTACAATAGGTGTAGTAAACACTTTGGGGTCGGGGGGGTCAAGTCCTCGGTAATCTAATTAAAGACAGCATTGTTATTACCAACCCCAGCTCTGGAAATCTGTGCCTCTGTTCTGACTCAGTACCCTTCATTAAAATAACCAGGGATCTGAAATATTGCTCATTCTTATTTCTCTTGGTAGTGTTTTAAAATCCTCGATCCAGGAAGACCTTGTTTCCATTCCAGTTAGTTTAGTTTTTTTGGTGTTGTTACTGCATCATTATACATTGTATCTATGTGTTGATTTAACTCGGCTGCATCGTTTTCAGTAGCAATGCAGTGGAACTACAGTGGCAATGCAATGGTTCTGTAACGCTGTAGGTGGCAATAGCACCCTGTTTAGTATTTCAGATCACCCAAATTACTCGCATTATGTGGGTGAGACCCGCAAATTAACATTCAAGCCCACAGACCCGCGTCAGTCATTGTAACAACCCACAAAATAAAACTTCTATGTAAGATTACTGTTTAGGCAATGTAAAAAAAAAAAAAAAAAAAACTGAAGTTTGTTGTTATCAACATATGATTGCATTTCCACTCCATTCATTGGTGGGTTCTTAATTCAAGTTGCAAATGATATCATTTTAGATGTTGTTGTTTTCTTTTATTGACTCGAAATGCAATTTTAATAATTTAGGTCAAGTTAATCCTTGTCAAACCCCCATCCACCCACCCACCCCCATCCACAGCAAACAGACTTGGGACCTGTGTATTTGTTCATTGATGATCATGCTGGTTATGCTGTAATCTGCTAATGGTTCAGCTTCGGCTTTCTTAGGCTTAGTTTTCTAAACTTTTCTGTAAGGGTCTCTACTTCAAGCCCTGACAAGGCCAGTCAGTCTGGAGATCCCCTGGGGGAAAGTCCAAGGGCGAGGAGGGTTTGAGTATCTCTACAGGGCAGCATTCCTGCAGCACTGCGGTATGTGGCTGTGGGGGACGGTTAGATTCGGGGACATGCCCACACAAAGGTGCTGCTTGCTGGATTCCTGTATTAGTGTCGGGGGAGGGAACACAAAATCAAGGAGTTCCACACTGCTGTTCTATACCTGATAGAGGGGCCAGAGAATTGGGCATGTTTGTCTGAGTGTGGAGAATGTAAACAAACCGGGGAATCAACAAGGCCTGTCTTATAAAATAAATGATATGGTAATAGAAAAATGAAAAAAGGAAAGAAGGAAGAAAATACATCATTGTGTAATGTTTGCTTGTTTGTTTTGATTCTTTCTTTCTTTACAATGAAGTAGAATACACAGAACCCTGAACAGAACCTAAGAGTCCCATTATCAAATATTGCTGGGGGTCACAGATTAATTAGCGTTGATTGTGTACACTTAACCACACCACACACAACACAGCACAGCTGTACACAATTAGCAATCAATGCTTGGGAGAGGCCAGGTGCACACAGAATGCAGGAGGATGCAGTGTTATGAGCCGAGGTAGTCTTTAACACAGATTTGAACCTAGAATTCATTTACACCACCCTACTGTGGGAAAAGTGCCTCTTTTAAAAAAGGATACAGGTTGAACTATACTCCAGCAGCAGGGAAGACCAGCACTAAGAACAATAACTTTTTTATTAAGGAACTTTGGCCCGGTTTCCATTAGGCTGTCATGCCTTGACGAGCTGCAAACCCCCTTCGCATTTGGCATCCAACAGCAATGTTTATCGAGTATTTAACCGAAAATAAATACCGAAAGCAATGTCTCAGGTAACACAGTCGCACAGCACCAGGCTTCCTAATGAAAGTTACTGTCTCATTTGTATGTTATCTAAAATATACCGGGCTTTTAAAAGGTGGGTTGACCTCTTTGCGTTGCTTTGTTTGAAAAACTATTCACCATTGTTTGTAGCTATCAAAAATTACATTGTATGCTCTTGTAAAAAATCTTGGTTTTAATGTTATCCCTGAGTCAAAAATATGGAGCAGATAATAGAGTAACTCTCACAGGTTACAGTCGTCTATGTTGTTGTTGTCATCATACCCTCAACTAATTATTGCTCTGTACTGAATTTCAACAACAGGGGCTCAAAGTGGCCAACGAACTCTTCATGCACTGTGTGCCCTTGTGTGTCCTGGATCGACAGCTGTGGCCAAAAGTTTAGCGTCCCCCTAGAATTTTGAATTGAGACGTATTTTAAAAAAACAAAAAACTACATGAACATAATTTAGATCTTTTATTTAACATCATGTAATCAAAGAAACTACAAAATGATATTGCAAAAGCTTACTGGAAGCCATAATAGTAGTACAGTTTAATTTTTGTCAGTATGTGGGAAAACTACCAAGCGGTATGTAATTGAATATGTTGATGTAACATTATTCAGCAGGTTTCATCCGACCTTACGAAGCAAAATGAGTTCATTCTATAGGGTGATGCAAAACTTTTGGCCAGAGCTGTGCATTGTGGTGCACGACAGAACCAGATAATGACAGGCGGCTGTAATGTAACTGTATGGTTTGTACGATAAACTAACATGCTGATTCCATAGTTAAAGGATTAAGTTGACATCCAAGGGGGCTATTAGGGGACTAAAGTGGAGCTCTGTCTCACAGCTGGCTGACGGTTTTTGAGGAGTTGTTTTTAAAAACGGAGCCCTGACAAATCCTAGCTGGAACACACAGTAAGGCGTGTGGCTTTGATGTCGAATTTGCAAAGGTGCAAGAACAAGTAGAGTCAGGGGGAAACGAAAAAAATAATAGGTATCGGTTCTCAACATAAAAGCAGGCAGGCAGGCAGGCAGGCATTCTCTTTTAACTGGAGCTAGACAAAAGCGAGTCGACAGTAACAGCCATTTATTAAAATGTCTGTCGCTGTGTCCTTACTGAAGGCCGTGACACTGACAGTAAATCAGCCAATCACGGATCACGGTATACCGAGGTAAAAGCAGGGCAAACTGTAGTGAAGCATGGTAAACACATAGTGAAGGCGCTGTAAAAAAGTAATTTAAAGGTTAAGTGCAAAAATAACGGTTAACCTTGGTCAAGCAAAAAAAAAAAAAACCAAAAACTGCAAGTACCCCTATATAAGGGTGGAGAGCTAGCTAGCTTTGTCTACTTGCTTGTAGGCATCTTTATAAACATGAGCAAATGAAACAGTGAGCTCCCCAAAGGACCAGTTTAAAATCTCTTGGTTATAACATTTGCCCTCCCGGAGGTGACAAGTGCTAAGTAAAAAGCTGTAAACCAACGTAGCAAACCCTACAGGAATAGTTTTGCATCGCCTAGAGCAGTGTTTCTCAATCCTGGTCCTGGGGGACCACTGCCCTGCTAGTTTTTGTTCCAACCAGGCTCTCAATTACTTAATTGAACCCTCAATTGAACTAACAATTTGCTTAGTTTGACTTTTTCAATTGTGTGGCTTATAGGAAATTGGAGATTTCAAGTTCCTTATACAATTTTATATTTAACTTGACATCTCCATCTGTTTAAAATAATTTAAGAGCTCAGATTAGGCAAATTATTAGTTCAATTAGGGTTCAATTAAGTAACTGAGAGCTCAGTTGGAACAAAACCCAGCAGGGCAGAATTGAGAACCACATCATTTAAAAAGAAAAAAAAACTATATACCATAATTTAGATCTTTTATTTAACATCATATAATTAAAGAACTCTGATATTGCAAAAGTCTACCGGAAGCCATAATAGTAGTACAGTATTTCATGTTAGATTTAAAAATGTCACATTTTTCAATTTGTGTCAGTTTTTCATTAACTATATGGAAAACTACAAGATCATTCAGCAGCTGTCATTCGACTTTATGAAGCAAAATGAGTTAATACTATAGGGTGAGGCAAAACTTTGGCTGGAGCTTTATGGTCTGTCCCAATTTTGGATATTACTAACTCAGTGATCCAAAGACCTGACTCAGGTATTTTTTTTATTATCATTTTGAAATTATACAGTTGTATGCCTTAGAATTGTATATTTTAAGTGATTTTTAAATCCAGTGTGCACCCATTTTTTGCACCCATTTTTCCATAGCTGTACAATGTGAGCGTTTTGGGTGGCCAGTGCTAGCTCAGCAGCTTCTGTTATCTGAAATGCTCACAAGATGAAAACAATGGTGGCAACTTTGAAGTTGGCTTTTTGTAAAGATCCCAATCACTCCGATTAAAACAAGAAATGTAATGCAACACATTTTTTTACAGTTCTAAACTATAATACAGTGTAAAACATAAGAGCTTTTGTTTAATATAGAACTGTTGTAAGGCATCAAAGAGTTATTTGGCGTACTGTGACCTGCCACCCATAATGCTTGGAAAGTATTCTCCTGTGAATTAGGATCCTATTTATACAGGTGGTTGTGCTGGAGGAGTGCTGGATTCAAGACAGACCGCAAACCTGGATGTCAGCCACAATGAAAACCTAGAAACGAGAAGTGTACTGTACAGCCAAAAGTCTTGCCTCACCCTATATAATTAACTTATTTTGTTTCATAAAGTCGAATGAAACCTGCTGAATAATGTTACATTAACATATTGAATTACACCGCTCTGTAGTTTTCCATATACGTAACGAAAAACTGACAAATTGAACAATGTGACATTTCGAAAATCTAACATGAAATTATTATTATTTGTTTATTTAGCAGACGCCTTTATCCAAGGCGACTTACAGAGACTAGGCTGTGTGAACTATGCATCAGCTGCAGAGTCACTTACAATTACTTCTCACCCGAAAGACGGAACACAAGGAGGTTAAAAGACTTACTCAGGGTCACACAATGAGTCAGTGGCTGAGGTGGGATTTGAACCGGGGACCTCCTGGTTACAAGCCCTTTTCTTTAACCACTAGACCACACCGCCTCCTTAACCTAAATCGTCAATCGAATAGCCAGTATCTTATTTGTCCCTCGATAAACAATACGTCCAATGATCGGCAAGGAAAGGATTTCTATCTAACCTCAATCCTTTATGTCCCTGCTGTGCGTCAGAGTTCGTCTCCTCCTCCCCAGCCTCCACCTGCTTTTTTGGCTTCGTCTAACGGGGAGGGCAGCTAACCTGACCCCCTGCCCACTTATCTGCGAGCGAATTTATGGGCAGGAGTACCTCAAGAAAAGTATACCTTTTAATACAATAGGGCCCACTGCCTTTTGAGACTATGCTGATGAATCAAACACATGTTAAACCACCTCTTTATAGGGACGACATCCAGATAACCTCTTGAGCATTCGTACTGTGAGTAGATATGACTAGATTCGACTGGCTGTGTCAGGACACCTCTCTCTAACCATTATTCAAGACAGTTTTAAGCTTGCGCCAAAAAATGTGCATCAGGTTGGGGCACGGCACAAACTGAAACAGCAATTCAGGCTGTGACAGAACCTAAAGTAAAAAACCAAAAAATAAATAAAAGAAAAAACCTTGACTTCATTGCCTGCCTATATTGTGACTGGAATAATGCTCTGATTCTTTTAACATTTACCCTTTTGTGTCTGGGCTGTGTTAGGTTACAATACTATAGTTCTCTATATTAGTGTTTAAACGCGACAGTTTATTCTAGTCTGCTGTGTGTGGAGTACCATAGTGACACTACCTTTAGAATACCATGCTTCTTGCTTCCTTTTTCTATTAAAAAACAAACTGAGGGAGGCTGTTCAGAGAGTGTACAAGCCTCCCTTTCTCTCAGGGCTTCACTGGTTGATGTTTTCTTCGCTTTCTAATCTAATGGATGCTTCAAGCCACTTGTAGGAACTCGATAACGGTGTCTGGAGATTGTAAATTGGACTGCAGGTCGTAGCGTGTCCTGCTGAACTGTCCCTCTTCATATTCTGTACGGGGATCATGGATCGTTTGTGATGCCGACGTCTACCCACAGTTCAGTGCGATGCTAGAATCATTTTCTGTTAGGGCATAACTCACTGTTGCAAGTCACCTTCAGTCGTAATAGATGACAGACTTTGACAATCAGGGATGGAAATCAAGACTCCTATTGCATAGCAGTTTTACCCATTCCAGGTTTTACCACACGCTTGATTAGCCAGAATGTATAGGTAACAAGCTCAGGTGTGTCTTATCAAACTCCTAGTAAAACCAGGAATGGATCGACCTCCTGAATATACAGTTTCTTAGGCTGCTTTACGGATTTGTTTTGGAGGAGCCATCAATTTGGCTAATCTCTACTTCAAAAGCCATGGGTTTAAATTCTTCCCTTTCTTTCTGCAGCAATTTTGTGGAATTATTTTGCATTGCCCAGAGGTCACATTCTCTCTTTGCAAGAGCAGGCGGATTTGCAGCTGGCTGCTGTAACACTGGAAGATTTGAATCTTCAGTGCACTGGGAGAAAGCCTCGCTGGGTCCTCTCATTGTTTGCTGTATTATGCAATGTATATTTATATTGTCTGACGGGAAGCGCTAATGAGGCTCCCATTCAAGGAGGACAGTGTTTTTATAGGGGACTTTTTCTTTGCACAGCCACAAAAGAGCTTTTATGTATCCCACCGCAGAGCTAAACTTGCCCTTAAGTGTATGCACAGAGGTCAATATTCGCTTTCAAACTTTAAAATGTGCTGTCGACTTTATTTCCAGGCAAGAACAAAGGGATATTCACCTCCAGGCTCTGAATTTAACCCCCTTTCAGAGAAGTGAGAGGCTCGCAAAGTATTGTTCAATCTGAGATTATGACATAGTCAACCGCAGCATTAATTATTGACCCCTGTAGCTGACACCAGACATAGACTGAAGACTGACACCTGTCTCTCAGTCCGTCCCTCTGTCCGTGCCTATGTCACACTTCAAAGATTTACAAATATCAATAGAGCCGCTTATTCTTCACTGGAGATCAGATTAGAGAGAGTATCAGAATCTAGATATTTATTGGGGTCTTTTCATTTTTAAACATGCACCCAAGTGAATGCATGATGCTGACAGCTCTAATTGTGTTTGTTACTGGCATTGAAAATGGTATTTCCTGAATGGGGCTACAGCTTATCCCCTCCCGGATAGAGGATGTACTATAGCAGGTCCCTCTGAACGGTCTCTAGGCTGACTTGAGAGAACCCTATAACACGACAGATAGTCCGAAAGAGCATTTGGGTGCGTATTTAAGACACAGACCTAGAAATCATAAGTCGAACCACCAACTTTTTACACTTATAACTTTAAATCCTGTTTCAAAGCTCTTTTTGAAATGTACACTCTAGTGCACTGATAGCGTAAGGATTTTTTTCCCTGTATTGTCAAACAGGTAACACAGCAATAATGATCCATGATGCGTTACAGAATAGAAAAGCCAGAGCACTTGTTGTTATGTTGGGTTTTTTTCTGCAATGATTTAGAGGACAGACCTCAAACCCCAGTGCACTAGAGCAGGCATTTTGAAAAGAGCTTTGAAACAGACTTTAAAGTTATAAGTGTAAAAAGGCTGTCGGGATGTGAACAATGTTAACAGTTGTAGCAACATGCGGGGACATGTGGCGCTATATTTTTTGCAACTCAGATACATACTATTTAAAAAGCACTCTTTCTTTCTTTCTTTCTTTCTTTCTTTCTTTCTTTCTATCTTTCTTTCTTTCTTTCCCCGGTATTGTTAATTGGTCAAGTGGTCAGATTGTTATCCCTGACGTAGTGTGTTATTTTCTGTTTGCAACGTCACATGCTGTTGACCCTACAATGGGCAGATTCATTGGTCACAGACAGCATTGTAGAAGTGTGAACAGCAGGAGGAGAACACTGATCTAATCTGACAGAAATACCTTTCGCTGTCGAGCTGGCTGCAGACTACAGGGCCTCTTTGCAACGGATGGACTCAATTTATTATAACAGTGCAGAACAGATGATTGTCTCAAATATCATGATAATTCATTCAAATTGTTACCAGATCCAACAATAAAAAGTGACAGACAAAGGCGCTTTCAACAGGATTCAAGCCATGGCAATATTATTATTATTATTATTATTATTATTATTATTATTATTATTATTTAGCGACTCTTATCTAAAGCGACTTACAGAAATTAAACAAAATATATAAATACTATATTAAACATTTTTAAATGTTTCTTATAAGAAGGAAAATTAAAATAGAAAAGAATAACGATACGGAGAGAAATGACAGAAGACACAGCAGATATATAAAAGCAAATAAAGAATTATAAACGTTTAAAATGCACAACTAACCAAGTAATTAAATAACACAACACATAACAACATACAAACATCCAGAACAGCCCGTGTCCTTTCCCAATGTTTTTCCGTGATTCCCTCACACCGGCAGGGAAGATTAGCAATCGTGAATCGCAGGCAGCAGAAACAGCTGTGTGATGAACGCAGATGAAAACAGCAAAGTCCAGCGATGTGCGGTGAGGCGCAGAGAACGCTTGCAATGATGATGTTATTGTTTGAATGAGAATAGAAAAAAAACTAAACAAAAACAAACAGAACTAAATAATAATAACTGCAGAAAGTTTTTGTTGGTAGAACTGTACTGTATTCGGCTGTTTTCCCATGTTTTTCCCATGGCTATACTATGCACTTACTGGAGTTTACTCTGGTTTGCCATGCTTATTAATATGCTTTACCATACCTCTCTATTCTTTACATTGCTTACCTGTGCTTTACCATGCTTCCACTGTGCTTTATTACACTTTATACTTTATAAAACTTTTATAAGGGATCCCTACCCAGTCGTCCTGCATTGGTAGTAATGTTGTTGAAGCTGACACCCTGGGATCCTTCAAGAAGCTGCTTGATGAGATTCTGGGATCAATAAGCTACTAACAACCAAACGAGCAAAATGGGCCGAATGGCCTCCTCTTGTTTGTCTTATGTTCTTATGTAGTAAACGCAGAACATTTGGGGTTGTGAGAAATATTGCTTAGAAAAAAAAAACACATGCAGGGATGATTAACAAGTTCCCCAACCCCCAAACTATCGCAAGTTTTTTATACTTCGGTAAGTCTGAGATATATAAATCTAATTGTGGATCTTTGGAGTGGCTGTACGGTAACGTGGGTATTCTGTCGGGTGAACTCAGTTATCCCCTCAGCAGTCTGCAGTGTTTAAAGAGCTTAACGATCTTAAAGGTTAGAGGTCTTGAAAGGCTAAGCCGGGCTGAAAGAAGACATTTCCACGACTAGTGTTGTTTTTGTGTAAGCAAAGTTTAGATTGCACCTGGGTATCTGAGAACCAAAGTGTGTTTGAGAACATGCCTAGCAAATATTGAAAATGGAAAGAAGATGTTTATTTTTTTCCTTAGTGTGCAACGAGGGGTTAGAAATATCAACCTGATCAAATGAGGGCTGCTCCCTGATGGTATTGTCAAGTCATGTTTGAATTGTGCGTGACATTTAATTTCCATTAAATGCTAAATTAACATTAAATGTCATTTTTTTCATCTTTCCCTTGCATTTTTATGATGTTTCCAGTCAGTGGTTCATTATTTCTCTGCATCAGAATCTGCCTGACATGATCTGTGCCTACCGAATCCTAGCTGCCAGCTTATTTTAAGAACTTCCTGATTCCAAAGAAATCACATGATGCAGCGACATTTCAAATTGCCTAAGCGAGATTCGAACCCTGGCCCAGCCCTGGCCCCACCCTGACTCAGAACCATTTATAATTTTTTGAAAGCACAGTAAATTACAATCGATCAATAATCTGTGACTGCTTAATGTGTGTCAAAATATCTGTATTTATCTTATTACTATATAAAGAAGTGAACTATTAAGCGTCTCCTGCGAAGTTGTGCAGCACATCTTGGTATCCCTTCTCTTTAAAGAGATACCCTCTCTGCTTCTGCCCCTGCTTTGTCTCATAAGAATCCGGACACTTCAGAGTGTAAAGTGTTAAAAAAAAACCTGCAGGGAGAAAACCAACAAAACATTACGCGCTGCCCCATTAGCAGAGGCTGCTTTCCAGCTATGAGTCCCTCACCCCTGACTTTTGTTATGTTAGGGGCCGCATTGTTAGCGTCCCGGTGACCTGGTCAGGAATGTGGTTTTAATTTCGCCTTCTCAGGACCCTGAAGGACGCAGGGGGTCACACACACACACAAAAACTACTCGAGCAATTAACCTTACTCCAGCTGTCTGCTGCTGTAAATGCAGGGGACATAGGAGAGAGCTTGCCGGGGCTAGTGTGTCCTCAATGCACTGTACTAACTGTATCACACTTTAATTGGTACAGCTAATCCGGGGAGCTGGGGGGGGGGGGGGGTGCATGTGGGGTTGGTTATACAATTCTGACGGAATTCGGGATGCAGAATGCGTTTCTGTGCCTGAACGCAGAGGGTTGGTTAATAATGTTGCTCCTGCTGTCTGGAGTCCCTTCATGAGCTTGGTTACCATTTTCACTACTCTACTCTGATCATTGTGTAGTTGAAGTTACCCTCTTTCAAACCAAAGAAAATGGTTTGATCCCATCTTAAAGGAGTGCTAACCGTAACCGTTGCTAATTCTAGTAAGATGTAGGTGTATTTAAAAGCCTTGGGTCACGCACCTTTAAGATGATCTTTCTGTTTTAAATGGTGCTTGATGGTGTCTTCCACTGCAGATAGCTCTTTTTTGTAAAGACAATGTTACCTGTCTGGATAGATTGCACATCCAGGTGTGGTGTTAAAAGTAGGGCAGATAGTCTCAGATGAAGGTCAGACCTGTGCTGCAGTGTTTGCTGATCTGATGGGGCTGAACAATACAGTCTGCTTTACTGAATCAGGGAAAATGATCATTAGAACTATTGATAGCTCTGGCCAAAAGTTTTGCATCACCCTGTAGAATTAACTAATTTCGCTTCAATAAAGTCAAATGAAAAAAATAAATAAATAAATAAATGATGCCTCAAATTGAAAATTCTAGGTGATGCAGATATTTTGCCTGTAGCTGTAAATGTAGGAAAACGCTACCTTCAGAAAACTCCAAAGGGGATGTACTTAAGAAATACTTTTTCTAAGGACACCAGTTATTTAACTTTGTGCCTTTTGTTGCAAAGCTGAATCTGAGGCACAGGGAAATAGTGTTGTGTCCCGAGATGAAATCTAGTCTTAAGTAGCATGCCACATAACTAATGCATGCTTGGGTCCATGTTCTCTTTTTCCATGCATATTAAGAGGGCATTTAATCAGGATTAACAGAGGGCATTACTGCTGTTATTATTATTATTATTATTATTATTATTATTATTATTATTATTATTATTATTATTATTATTATGTTTTTGCTCAACTAAGTTATAAACTGTTCTATTTTACTGGGTCACAGGTTAATCCCTCGAGGTAGATAGATAGGTCACGTGTAGCTCTGTGGAGGCATCTCAAAAATAAACGTCCCTTTCAGTTCAGGTGTTGAGCGCTTAACGGAAGCAATAATTACGACTCAGTGGAAGAAATGAGGAGTCACTGACTTGGGGGCAAAACTAAATTCCATTTGTTCAAGCTGCGCTATCCCACAACAGACTCCTTGGTGTCTGTTTTACTGCGTTCTTTCATAGGCAGTTTTATTAGATCACTGGGGAGTCGCCCTGGATTGCATCAACAACCTGTTTTTAAGATTCATTCCAGGGAGATTCCCTGGTGCTGTAAAATTCTCTAATAAAATCCAGATGTGACTTATCCCAGGGGGTGTATATGTTGATCAGATCAGCCCTAAGTGTAAACTAGGGCTGGACTCATACTCGTTCTCGTACTTATAATCGCCTTTAAGAAGCATGTATTGGCAGGTGTTAAATAACTCCATTCATTAATGTGTTGATTTCAAAACGAGGACCGCTGTCCTTCCCTCACCTTTACAACAGAGTTGCAATCAATGGTAATTCACTTCAGCACAGAGTGTTTTAAAAGCCGATTGGAAGCAAATTTTCCTACCATCCGGGGCGCTGACATTCTTGCTTTCGTAAATTTAATGCTGAAGTTAATTGATTGGTACTCAGTTGTGAAGGTGAGGGAAGGACAGCTTTTCCTGTTTCGAAAGCAACGCGTTAATGAATGGATTTATTTAACACCTGCCGAGCGATGCTGCTTAAAGGCAGTTACGAGTCTGAGTATCAGCACACTATCAGTGTAAACTTTAAATTTGTAAACCTGGAAGCTCTTCCACGAGTGGTTTTTAGAGCTGTTTTTAGAGCTGTTTTCAGAGCTGATTTTTAACAGAACCGTTTCTTCTTCTTGTTCTCCTCTCCTCCCGCCCCACAGCAAACCCCATCGATGTGTTGAAAGTCCTGGATATTTCAGATTCCATGGAGGGGGTGGTTCTGGATGCAGGACTGTGCGTGAGCAGGAAAGGTGGAGAAGAACCAGACATCGCCTTCAGGATATCAAAGAAAATCCAGCTGAGCGCACCGACAAAGCAGTTATTTCCAGGTGAGAAGGGGGTTCATTTCCATAAGCCAGCCACTTTCATCCAGAACTATCAAACACTCAACAGCACTGAATTAAGAAATGCTAAAAAGAAACTCAAATTCAACGACAAACGTTTCTTTTAAGACACTGAAAAAGACGAAACGTTAATTAAACAAATAATTTTATACTGCTATGGCAACCGTTTTGCATCACCATAGAGACATAATTAAAAAAAAAAACACCTTAATTACTTAACTACATCCTTAATTGAACTACTAATTTGCTTAATTAGACCTTTTTACTTGTTTTCAGCTCTTAAACAAATTTCAAGTTAGCTATAGCATTTTATAAGTAACTTGAAATATGGAACTGTTTAAGAGCTGAAAACAATTAAAAAGGTCTAATTAAGCAAACGATCAGTTCAATTAAGGGTCTAGTTAAGTAAGTAAGAGCTCAGTTGGAATGAAAAGCAGCAGACACGGGGGGTGCCAGCAAAAAGGCACTTTCTGAGTCTCATCAAGTAAGAGCTGGTAAATTGATTCTCATTTTGAATAGTGATTTGTGCCTGTTATAGATTTTACCCGTATGAGACGAAACAAGCCCAGCAAAATAAAAAGAGCTGGTTCTGGAAGTGAGACAGGGGTGGCCAATCACGGTACTGGAGGGCGATTCCACTCCTGGTCTTTGTTCCAACCCTGTTCTAAATCGTTCAATTGAACCAATTAAACCTCTCCATCCAGACCCTGAAGTAGTTTATTATCTCATGTTACCTGTTAAACCTGGAGTGGAATACTGGACCTGCAGGAACGGGATTGGACACCCCTGATCTGAGAGGAACGTCAAGATTTCTAGTTATATTGCTGGAACATCTTGAACCAGGGTTGCTATTTGGAATAAACTTTTAAATAAACTAAAACAGGATTGTAATCTTGTGCTCTTTTCAATTGTTCTTCTCCAAGCCTCCCTTGTAAAAGTCTTCTGTAGTAAAGCATAGCAAAGTGTAATAAAGCATAGCGAAAGCGCGGTAAAGCACAGGTAAGCATTGGAAAGACCAGCGAGGTACTAAGTTTTATAAGGGTCTTCAGATGCAAAAAAAAACAGATCTTCATTAATTTGATGTTGGCTGATCTAAGCAAAGGCAGCTTGTCACAAGCAGAATTGAAAGCGCTCCACCTGCCTTGGAGGCACAAAAGAATGCATTCATTCCCTTTTTTTGCTAAGAAAAAAAAAAAAAAAGCTTGAGGTGTATGAACATGATGTATGGTCCTGAGGGGGGTTATTGTTTCTGACAACCAGCTGTATCTCGGGGGTGGGGGGGGGCCCTCGCATATTTAAAAAAGAATAGTAAAAAAAAAAAAAAAAAATACTCAATTCAAACTCTCCTGATCTGTTACCTTTTAGGGTCCAATGCATAGGCCAGGATGCTGACTTTGGTCTGTTCTGAGCCTCTAGCTTTATTTGAACTTGAACCGAGTGTTTGAGAGTTTTAGCATCGGATGCAACTGGAAAGAAGTTTTTTTTTTTGGTTTTTGTTTTAGATCTTAGGGTCAGGTTTAAATACCCGTCTCCACTATATCCATGTTGCAAGGAAGCATCAGTCCGATTGATATATTCCATTAGACCAGAGATCCAGTGGCAATTTTTATTGTCAATTCTAGTTGACAACAAAAAATTGACAACTGAATAAAGATAAAACAAAGATTTCAGAATCGGTTAGGCTCAGATCAAGCAATTACACTTCCGGGAAGCACATAAAGAAACAGCAGCATGATAATGTTACACACTGTGGTTGGGCCCTGACATCTTTAAATAAGCGTGATGAATAAAGCCCACAACACTTAGAGTTTTTTTCAAAGACCGTGTTCAGTACAAACCCCATTGGTGTCTAATTTGATCATCTTTCTATTGCAAACTGCAGTGTATCCAAGTCGTCCGCAGGCCTTATGAGCTATCAAATAATATTTCACCCAACTTTATCAATTCATATTTGCAATTTATTATTATTATTATTATTATTATTGTTGTTGTTGTTGTTGTTGTTGTTGTTGTTGTTGTTGTTGTTATTACTGCCGTGTTCATAGTATTTCAAGTCTTTTCAGTAGAGTGTTTCCTGGGAAAGTTATTCCCTTTACCTTTAGTACTTTGTGTCTTTCGTATTTATTGGGTGGGGCTCTCCATGAACGCAGGGTGTTCACACTGAGTATCTAACCCCAAATGAAGAGCCCGACCTAGTCTTTGGCTCACATACCACTAGGTTGAGGCATCACGCACTGATTTCAGCCCTTGATTTAGCTAAGGCGACAGTTTGATGTTTAAAGGTTCGCCATGATGAATGTGTTTCAGGCCAGCTTCAAACCTGCACAATGGTGATCAAGGAAGATGCCTGACGTCACTGTCATGCGAGCGGGTGGGTTTATCAACGCACTGAAAGCAGCCATCGCCATCGGGTTACAAATGTAGTATTGTTAAGTCAGCTACAGCCTTCCAGACAGACTTATCAGGGGTGTTCCCGTAGAACATGCCCCACACTGGACAGGAAAGACAGATCCAGTCAGGTAGACTGGTCCTAATCAATCAAGTGTCCAGGCAGTTTGTAAAAACAGACCAAGACCACCAAAGTCTCCTTTTTGCTTCTCGGTTCTTGATGCCGTTGTTCTCTTCTCCTCCCAGACCGCCCGTTCCCCGTGGACTTCTCTTTGATGACGACGGTCAAGGCAAAGAAGGGCGCCCAGTTCTTCCTGCTGTCGGTCTACGACGATCAGGGGGTGCAGCAGCTGGGGCTGGAGATCGGACGCTCCCCTGTCTTCCTGTACGAGGACCAGGACGGCAAGCCACCCCCCGAGGATTACCCCATCTTCAAGAAGACCAACCTCGCAGACGGAAAGTACGGACCTCATATGTTCATTTCAATTGCAACGGATTTCCTGAAAGCAAGGCATAGAAACTGAGAACTTTCTTTAACCTAGTCCATGACCAGATACATATATATATATATTTTTGTTCTAACATGTGTTTCTTTTAAAACTGCCCATTTGAGACCTGTGTACCTAACGGAAAATACATGGGATTATTGTCCTAGCTACAAACACTTTAATAATAGCGTGCCTATGCTGCAAACAAATTATGCAAGCTGCTGTTTAAAGCTGGCCCCTTGAGCATTGAGTTTTCAGTTTGATTTTATTCCAGTATACAGTGTTTTTGTGAAAGGGTAACACAAGCCCAGTGGCAATGTTTGAAAGCCAGTGAGAAACAACCTACAAAATACTTATCAAATTAAACACTGGAGTGAATTTGTAGATAAGTACGTGGCCTGTATTCTGTAAGGTTTTAACTTGCACAGAAGAGGCAGTTGTGTAATTTAAGTACTGTTTTTACCTAGGTGGCACCGTGTAGCTCTCAGTGTGGAAGGCCAGTCCGTCACGATGTACCTGGATTGTAAAAAGTATCAGACTCATGATTTGCTGAGAGGAGACAGTCCTGTTATCAGCACTGACGGTGTGACTGTGTTTGGCACCAGGCTGCTGGACGAGGAAGTATTTGAGGTAAGACCGACTTGTTCTGCAACTTGATACATTGTCGTATTGTTATCAGAGATGTATGTCTGTGCAGTTTGAGTAGGGTCTCGCAGAGAATAAAAGACTCCCCCTACCAACTGATTCATTTAGTATAAATCTTAAAAGCAAAGATCGGAACTACTGTTCTGTAGCTATGGCCAAAAGTTTTGCATCCTCACCCTACAGAATTTACTCTTCATACCAGATGGACCTGCTGAATAATGTCACGTTAACATATTGAATTACACACCGCTTAGTAGTTTTCCATGTACTTAATGAAAAACTGACTAATTTACAAATGTGACATTTAGAAATCTAACATGAAATACTACTGTGCTACTATTATGGCTTCCGGTAGACTTTTGCAATATCATTTTGTAGTTTCTTTGATTACATGATGTCAAATAAAATATCAAAATATTCATTTTTTTTAAATTATGGCTCAATTCTAAAATTCTGGGTGATGCAAAACTTTTGGCCATAGTTGTGTGCAGATGGTGGCATTGGTTGATTTCAGATCTGTGATTTATAATAAGATATACAGGAATTTGGACAATCCCTGAACAGAGATTTCTTACACGTGAATCAGAATGTTCACAGCGAGTTCCATCTCTGCACACTGATTAGGGTTTGTTGACTTGACTTATGGTTTCTCATAGTTTTACCTAAGCATTGACGTTCGGGTGCTGGATTTAATTACTTTATAACATTGCAACAAAGGTTTTATTAAGAGGCAGATCTGATTTAAATGTTTATATTAAGAGATATTATTCCTTGATGACTGCAAAAGTCATGACGAATCTCATTGAATAGAATTCTTCTCTTAACTGGAGTGTTGGGGGTATTGACAAGACAGTATTGCCTCATAGTGTAGCCTGTCTCACAGCGCATTCCTCACCCACAAACACACCCCTGAGTAGAATGGGGGGGTTAGGAGGATCGCAGAAGTAGCTGACAGGTCTTCTGGGATGGTGTTTGCAATTTTGAGGCAGGACGTGCTTTGTGCTGTGTTGAGGCTTGTTGCAGGATAAGCAAGGACAGGCAGGGGTGGTACTGGGTTTAGATAGCATATGTCTTGCATACCTCTCGGGTCAGTTTTACTGGCCTTTGCTGATTGAGAAGGCGGGGTAAATTTAAGCTTGCATAGTCACCCCACACTGTAATTTCCAACGCTATGACCAATATGTTGGGATTTGTCAAGGGCAACTTCGGAATAAACCGGTTTGTTTTGTCAACTTGCAGGTTTCTGCTTATATCTTACTTAAAATGTGTTTTTTCTTTTTCATTTTGTCGTTTCGTACTGAGCGTCACCAAAATGAGGTTTTTGTTACAAACCTTAAGTGTCTTGCATTCTCCCCTTTCCAAACTTGTGTCACATTCCCTCCGCTTGTGTGTATTGTAGCGTTTTTAAGCATAGTTGAGACTGTTTTGATATTTTTATCCACATGTCCAACTGAGCTAATCGATGGAGATTGCTTCTACAGTAATGCCACTGTTGTAAGATCAAAGTCAAGGGGTGTTTGCTCAGATTATAAGATGTCAATAGTTTGGGCAACAGGTTTGATTGACTACAGCACTACTGCCATTGCACCTCTCTGACAAAAGCATAGCGTGGTATATTAGCATTTACTGTTCTTTTCCCCTGGTAATGATGTTTATTTTACTAGATGCTTTCATTCACCAAGGTTATCTGTGCTTTTACTATGCTAAGTAAGTGTTTAAAAGGGCCTGTAAGTGTTATAATAGCCTGGTTTGTAACTGAACTACGCCAACATTATGGCCAACGTTTGTGTGCACACGCATATGTTTTTAAGTGTAACAAGATTTCTTGGAAGTGAAAGTCAGGCACATCTGGGTTCGTCCCAAGTCACCCTGACCTCACAGAACTCTGTTTTTCAGAGCTTTCGATTGATGTCTTTTGAATGTGCAGGTTGGACGGTAATTACAGCTTTTGAAAGGCTATCATTCTCATTTCCACACAGTACACGTGAACTGAGCTAACCATGCAAACTTGCTCATACCTGCTCCAGGAAATTATACACCAGAGTTAAAAAAAAAAACAGATAGAAAAAGAAAGATAAAAAGCACATTTGATGCCCTGCAGGAATTTTGATGAGCGATTACTGTCTGGGAGCTGTTTGATTACATTTGAGTCACAAGCAAAAACTCCTTCCGATATCTGTATCACTTCAAAGGTTTGGCAATGGGATTGGCTATTACCGGCTTACTTTATAGTACAGATTGAAATCGTCACCAGGAGGTGGTTAGCCCTCTGGACCAGAGGGTCGTGGGTTCAATCCCAGGTGGGGGACTCTGCTGCTGTACCCTTGAGCAAGGTATTTTACCTAGATTGCTCCAGTAAAAACCCAACTGTATAAATGGGTAATTGTATGTAAAAATAATGTGATATCTTGTAACAATTGTAAGTCGCTCTGGATAAGGGCATCTGCTAAGAAATAAATAATAATTTTAGTTTTTCAGTGTATTTTTCATTTTTCATTGTGCTCTTATTAGTGTCCTGCACTCAAATGCTCTGCAATGCTCGAGAAACCGCACAACATTAGAAGGTATTCAAATTTGTGAGAACGGAGCAACGTGATTGTGAAATGCAATCGATAACACTTTACCTGTGATTTTTGTCTCTTTTTATTTACATTTTTGAAGCAGAATTTGAATGAAAAATAATTTAATATTCACAGCATGACTTCAGGAAATCAAGAGCAAAAACCTCAGAAATGAGGATTGATTTCTGAATTGCAGATTCATTTTGGAGAACACTTCAGTACTCTTGCCAGTTTCCTAGAACGGGCTGCCTGGAGTCCTCATGAATAAATGGATGCATATCAGTACAGAACAATCCTAGCACTGCCTTGACTCATCACGTTGAGTCAGGGCCATTCTGGCTGCCCACCGTAGTGACCCCCACTCCATACTGACAGCTGTTTATAATCCCCTGTCCAACCACAGCAATTAGTGACAATGTCTTAACATTCAAAAAGTGTAATGCACACTGTACAAAAATAAACCTTTTATTATTAAAAACATTTGCACGTCAGGAAAGGAGAATAATGATATTTCCCAGGCCCAGAGTCACAACTGCAGGCTTCGATCATCATTGAACTTTATTCAGCAGCATGGGATTTGACAGTCTCCCGGCACATTCTGGGGTTCTGTGGGCTATCCCTCAAGCAAATGTAAGCTTGAGAACAGAACAGCAACTCAGTAGGAAGCTCATATGAACTATTTAGAGCTTAACGACTGATGTTAGCTCTGCTACCATTTTTAAATCCCCCCCCCCCCGATCTTTGTGGAGTTGAATATCTTATAAAAGTTCCCCATCGTAAAAAATAGCAAAGTGTAGCAAAGCATAGAGTGGAAGCATGGTAAAACATAGGTAAAAATTGTAAGGTGTTCGAAAGTAAGACGTTGTGATTCTGTTTTTCTGTTTTATATGTTGCAATGCTTTGTATGTGTAGTTCCTTGAATTCAACGTACAAGCAAGCTTGTGAAACGTTAGCGATTAGGAGGCATTCCTTATTTGGGTATGATATATGGAGGCTGTCGGTGTCTTGTACTCTTCTCTTGTAGTAATATATCTTATCAGCAGGTGTGTGTCAAATGCATGAATTGTGAGCGCGTTTATTAGAAGGGCCAAGAGGATGCCAAGCTATACTGGAAAACAGTTACAACAGGAATGCATTGTTAAAGAATGATGTCACCGAAGGTTAGGTATATAAAAAAAAGGCTTGTTTAGAACATTAGACAAGAGGAATGAAGGCACACCCCGTTTTCTCCGAAATTGGTAACTATGCAAATTAAAATGCCTTTTTTCGTATTGCATGCTGGTTTTGATGTTTAATAAACTGACTAATTGTTGTATTGAGCGAGTCACTTTGGATTAAGCCACAAAGTAAGGCTCACACCAGCAAGCCAGTTAACAGAGTTAAAGCATGATTAAAAAACAGGGCAAACCAGGTTAAACTGAGGTAAAGGCGTAGTGTACATGTAACTGGTTGTTATTGATTTGCATCTCACTGTCCATACAAGTGTCTGTGCTGGACTACATACTGCAGAACAGATACTAAAGCCTGGAAAATAGAAAAGCTACCAATCCCAGTGAGTTATTTAACCTCTTTGAGTTTCAAAGAGCGAACATCTGGTTAGAGCTGAATCCACAGCATGAACAAAAAACAAAAAAACCTGTCAGCTTTTGTAAGTGAAGTTTGATTTGCAGGCTAAAGCAGTAACTATGTTTTGCTTGCCCGGGGTGCATCAGAACATCAAAAAAAGTTTTGTAGCAAATGGAAATATTCTCCTTTGCATTCCTGAGACGATATCAAAAGACTGTAGATTTGCAGGCACGCTGCAGTGCTATTGAGTTCTTGCTTCAGGCACAGATTTCCAGTGGCTGGGGGCTGCTTTTTTATGTAAGGGAGCAGGTGAGCTGACGCAGCAGAAGAAGCTGATCAATCCAAGGACTGGATTACGGTTACAGTCCTCTTTCCGTTTTTGTTTTCTGCTTGGTGGTTTCTAGATCGACATATCGCTGCCGCTTTTAAATTATTAAAACAGGACCATTTTTATACAGTTAAAAACACACTTACTCTCACTGTTTGAGGTGTTGGATTTCATAACCTTGCTACACAAAGGGTTAGACTATAGCCGGGATTACATTAAAATTATAGAGCAGCTATAACCGTTTAATATACACCTATGGGCAAAAGTTTTGCATCGCCCTATAGAATTAACTAATTTGGCTTCATAAAGTCAAATGAAACCTGAATAATGTTACGTTAACATATTAAATTACATACCGCTTTGTAGTTTTCCATATGACAAACTGACATAAATTGAAAAATGTGACATTTCGAAATCTAACATGAAATACTGTACTACTATTATGGCTTCCGGTAGACTTTTGCGATATCATTCTTTGATGACATGATGTTAAATAAAAGCTCTAAATTATGGTCATATAGTTTTTAAATAATGATGTCTCAATCCTAAAATTCTAGGGGATGCAAAACTTTTGGCCATAGCTGTAGACATGTAATTTCATTTCAGTAAAACTTTGGCAGCTCCTTAAATTTTGATTGAATTCAGGGCTGCATAAGCTAAGTAATGTACTTGACATGATTCCCGTTTAAGTGCACACGCATGCTTCCATTTCTCATTGCCGTAAGAGCGGTTTTCAGCAGACAATCGCACTATGATCTAATAAATACCTTTGCTGTGGTTTGCTTTGCTGGTTTTCTTTTGGAGATTGCGTTTGGAATAGTGCCCTGAATTCCCAAGTTTCCGGTAAAAAAAAAAGAAAAGAAAAAATAAAGACAATGGACGAACAATGCTGCCTTTGGCAGGCAAACTACTTTTTCACTTTGGGAAGCTATTATGTTCTCTGTCTCACAAAGCAACTCTGATATAGTGCCAGATTAGGAGGCTTTTTAAAATTGTGAACCCAGTTTGGGTAATCTGCTGGGAGGCTTTGTTGCTCTTGTATTGTGGCTAAGGGGATAGAAGTTCACAGACTGTTCCCTGCGGAATAGCCCGGCTGTCTTGTAAAAAAGAGTTTGATAAAAGGTGAGTTTAGCAGAGTTTGAGTAACGCGCGAATGCTACGGTTGCTGTAAGGTATATTTCCTTCTGTGCAACACAGAGATATTCTGTTACTGTGGCTAAAATCGCTTTTCCTTTAAGGTAATGCACTTTTAGAAGAAATGTAGCTGCCATTGTTGGTTTGTGAAGTTAAAGCTGAAGGTGTTCTACCCACCCCCTGTGTATATAAAAAATATACAAATAAGAAATTACAAAATTATATCACAAAAGTCTACCGGAAGCCATAATAGTAGTACAGTATTTCATGTTAGATTTAGATTTTTCATTTTTTGTAATGGGAAACTACAAAGCGGTTTGCAATTCAATATTCAGCAGGTTTATTCAGCAGGTTTCATTCGACTCAATGAAGCAAAGTTTGTTCTTTCTAGAGGGTAAAACCTTTGGCCGTGGCAGTACAGTGTCACAACCGGAGCAAAGAGCAGAATTTATACTACCCTTGATGCAATTGGGGGGGTGAAATAGTTTCTGTTGTTCACGCCGTTACAGGATTTGAACCAGGTCGCGTGCATTGTACCGGGTTCACACCCACCCGATTTCGACAGCGCAGTTTTCTAGTAACCTGCTTAAAGGGGTGCGTGTTGTGGTTGGTGCAGTATCGGGGGGCAGTAAGTATCGTAACTGTTTGCACAGAGTTGGGCAGGGTTCTGCTTTTCAGCGGTCAGCCACAGCATACTGTTGTATCCAGTTGGATCCCGACTACACCACCCAGGATCTCTTCATGCTATACACACCACGTGAAGATTGAAGACGCCACTGAGGGAATATCACGACTGGAGCTCCAAGATTTTGGCCTGTGCATAAAGGAATTTTCTTTTTTGTTCGAGACGGTAAAGAAAATTGTTGCCACTGCCACCGGAAAGTAAAAGAATGAGCTCACTATACGGCCACTTTACTCAGCGAGGGGGCGAGCTGGAATGTTCCTACTGGGGTTGAATACAATAGTTAGATCAAAAGTAAAATAGCAGGGATAGTTTTACTTGGTGACCTCGTTGGTTAATTGGTCGCAGAATTAGGTTTGTATTGCAAGGAATTCAACATCTGTGCCTCATGATTACCCAGTGAAGGGAATGAAACAAGATTGCATTCATACATGGCCAAAAGTTTTGCATCACCCTATAGAATGAACTGATTTTGCTTCATAAAGTTGAATAAAACCTGCTGAATTACATACAGCTTTGTAGTTTTCCATATACTTAACAAAAAAAAAATTAACATTTTGAAATCTAACATGAAATACTACTGTGCTACTATTATGGCTTCCTTCCGGTAGACCTTGCGATATCATTTTGTAGTTTATTTGATTCCATGAAATAAAATATCTAAATTATGTTAATATCATTTTTTTTAAAATTATGTCTCAATCCTAAAATTCTAGGTGATGCTAAAGTTTTGGCTAGAGCTACAGAATTGTTGTGGCTGTGGCCGTAATGCAGCTAAAACCTTGATAAAACTAAGATAAAAAAAAACAAACTTTTATGCATTTGTATTTCATGGTTTTAAAAGTCTTTCTTTTTTCTTTAGCAATATCTCACATGGTACGGTTTACGTTGCCATGTGCTGTAATGAATGTCATTTCCCATCACTGTTATTTCTCAGAACAGAAAAACAGATGCGGCCTGATTGTAGCTACACTGACAACCCTAAGTACTTCTGTAGTATCTCAATTAATCCATCTAAAGAGAGCTGGGCTCATTATTTAGGGCAGTTTAACAAAGAAACAGCCCAGCAGAGCAAAAATAAAATACCTGTGCTGGAAGGCCTTGTGTGGACATGCCCTCTAAGTGTTGAATTTCATGTTTCTGCCAATTTGATGTATTTATACGGAGCTGTGTTTTTGTATTAAATTTCTCACTGCTGGACGATCCCTCATACTGGGAGCTGACTTCTGTTCTTGGTCGTAGTTCAAAAGCAGAAACAATGTCAGCACAGTTGGCTTGCTTTTGGTACAAAGAGGCCCCGGATTGTACGAAGCAAATAGGAGTAATTACTGAATTGTGTCACCCCCAGATCAAATGATTTGAAAATAATATTGAGCGAAACAGAATTAAGTTAAAGAAAACCAAGTCCATCAGCAAAACCATTCTAAAAGAAATGTTTTAACATGGGGAAACAATGAAGTGGCACTCATAACGATTCAGATGGGATTCAAAAGGGATTTTTAATTAAACAGTCAATCATTGTGAGAGACAAAGGAATTGGAACTGTATGATAAATTACAGCTCGCTTGAATTAGAAAGTTGGATACCCTGCCTGTAGTCCACCAATGTAGAGTTTGAATTTTTTTTTTCAATGGACTGTAATATGGATAATTGACAACTATTGCCAGAAAAAGAAACCATTAGCAGATCTGGTTCAAAATGCCGCTGCTACGAAACCTTATCAGATGTAAAAAAACATGATCACATTACCCCCTGTCGTGCCCAGCTGCACTGGCTACCTGTAAAGTTCAGGATTACTTTCAAAACTCTTCTCCTTTCCTACAAGGCCCTTCATCACACAGGTCCAGAGTATCTCTCCAACCTGTTGACCCGCTATGTCCCTGCACGCAAGGTCCTCTGACTCTGGCCTGCTTGTTATACCCAAGCAAAAGTGCACCACACTGGGAGAGCGCTCTTTTAGCTTCATGGCCCCACATGACTCACAGTCGCTCACTTCAAATCAACTCTCAAGACCCACTTGTTCTCTGTTGCTTTCAATGCTCTTTAAGCCTGATTTGTGTTATTAGCTGTTGTCTAAATTGCTATTTCAGGTTTTTCACTCAATTTTATTCGTATGATTCTGTATGACACAATGTTTAGAATTCATATCCTAGCCTTGTGTTTAATGTAGTATGCCTGTATTTAATGTATTTGCATTGCATTTTTTTACTGTTTGTATTTAATGTACTATGCCCTGTATTTCACTGTATTTAATGCATTATGCATTGTTCCTCACTATCTTGTAAAGCGCTTTGTGATGGTGGTCCACTATGAAAGGCGCTATATAAAATAAAGCTTTGATAGATCTGGCTGAATTCCTGGATAACAGTAGCAGCAATGAGACAGTTTTATCTAATGGTTCATACAGAAGCTATGCCACTAATTGCAAAGGAACCTAAATGTTGAATTACATCACCTCGAGCTGGGGGGGAAAGGATAGTGAAGTGTGACCCAAGCAAGCTCAAGCAAGCTTAAAACATGCATTCAAATTGATACACCTTCCATTACACAATATTCGGGAAGGAGTGGTGGGAATGGTAATGAAGCTAATGCAAGGATGGAGAACTCATTTAAAAAATCTAATAGAACGTACAGATTAAAAGTATTTGCATTTTGCAGACCTTGCTTTTGATGGGATCTACATATATAAATGTCAAATTGTATTTGTCCCATATTTGCAAAGGATCAATTATACAGTACAGTTCTCATTATGCAGCTGCATGGATATATATATATATATATATATATATATATATATATATATATATATATATATAAAGAAAAAGCTATTGTTTCATCAACTTTTAAGACGAAAAGCTTGGCAGCATATAAGCACTTTGTATAAGGATTATACAAATAGATACTGGTTTGGCGCACATCCAGTATAAAGCACTGCCAAGGGGGTTCACAAGGAAGATATATATCTGGGAATAATGGCGGCACCACAGTTTAACAACTTGGCTTCAACAGCATGGATACAAAGCTTCAGCAATCTTCCCTGGGACTGTGCTGTGGTATTGTGCATTCTGTTGGAAGCTGGTCAAGTCTGCTAGGAGATTCGGGGTTTCCCTGGCTGTATTTGTACTGCGCTGTATTTTTCTATTGAATTTCTCACTGCTGGACGATCCCTCATACTGGGAGCTGACTTCTGTTCTTGGTCGTAGTTCAAAAGCAGAAACAATGTCAGTTGGCAGATTTTGGTACAAAGAGAGGTCCCAGATTGTGTGAAGCAAATAGACGTAATTGCGGAATTGTTTCACCCCAGCTAAATGTTATCATGTATTTTATTTTTTGGCCATTTTGTGATGGGTTTTGGTGCCCATGAAGGGGTGTGACGTGTCAACACTATAGATGTATCTGCAGAATGTGAGCTTCATCATATTGCTCCACAAGATCACCTCATGGAGATCATCCTTTCTCCTGCTCTGGACTGGAGAAACCAGGGTTGGGGTCAGTTCCTGTTTTTCAATTCCAAATTTCAATTCCAATTCCTTTTATACTTCATTCCCAAGTCCAGTTCTAATTCCCACCCCCTTTCGATCAATTCCCATTCCAATTCCAAGTCCTTCAAAGGAATTCATTTAAAGAACTTGATATTGACATTTATCAAAGGGAAATGGATATGAAAAAGGAATTGGAAATTAAATTGGAATTGAAAAAAAATGAATTGACCTCATCCCTGGGACCATCCTTTCTCTTAGGGGGGGGGGAGGGAGGGAGTAGTTCAGTCGCCATGCCTCAAGCCTGCACTGTACTGGAGGGAGCACCTTTTCTCTTAGCGGATGAGAGAGGGAGAAGTTCAGTCTCTGTGCCTCAAGCCTGCCCTGGACTGGAAGGAACACCCTTTCTCTTAGGGGTTGAGGGAGGGAGCAGTTCAATCTCCATGCATTTCCAATCATTTGGCTGCTAACAGTTGTAGGTCCTTATCCCTTCCCAGTGCTCTCCAGAAACAGAACCAATTCTACAGATTAACTGATACATTTAGTGCACTTTTATGGTGCATCGTTGAGCATTGAGGGTAAACACACAAGATCTATTAAGATGCAATTGAAAATACCACAGGTGTTCACTTCTAATGCATGTGTGAAAAAACAGAAAAATAAAACACTGGCATGGTAATAACTCTAGATTAGTACAGCTCAGCGTGAAGTGTAATAAAATGTCAGAAAATGGGGCCCAAATTGGAAAAAAGAAGGAGAGTTAACTAACTGGTTTTGAATGCATGCACGGTAAATATCTGCAGAGCTTGCTTGTGAAGCACAGCACGCACAAAAGCACCTGCATTGTGTTTTATAAGTATTTAGATCATATGCACCCCAGGTGTCTCCCTATTATTGTTATTATTATTATTGTCCAAGGTGACTTACAGGTGTTACAGGGCAATACAAGGTTACAGTGCAAGAACAATATTTAAATACAGTGTAGTTTACAGTAAGTGCAAACACTACTAGAATACAATATGAGATAAGAAGTAACAAGTTAGGATTAAGGCAATGTGTATCTACAATGACATAATGGTAGTGCAATAGTGCATGCATCAGCTGAGCGTCCAGTAACGTGGTGCTGAGGTCAGGCAAGCCCAGTGCGTAGTAGTACCCAGCATGGACACAGTCTAAGCCCTGTGTCCATGCTGGGTAGTGGATGTGAAGTTAAAGACTGGTCTGCAGAACGGATGGGAGCCCAGAGGCTGTTTCATTGGAATATCAGTGTTAAAACTGACCATTACAACTATGTGAATCCTTGGTTGCTAAAGAGAGTTGGAGGCTTTGTCGTATGTCCTCTAATGCAGTACAGGCGGCTCAATTATGGCACATCACTATTACATCATATATTAATGAAACTGGGATGATTAAAACCAGAGACCATTTTTTGCCCGGGGGATTGGAGATATACACATCTAACCGTTTTTAAACAGGCTTTTTTTTTTTTTTTTGGGACTAAACTTGGAAGCATGTTATTTTAGTTTATATCATTAGAGGCTAAATCACATTTTCTCCTAGAATCTAGGGTCAAAAGTCTGAGTAAGCAGTGGCAAAAATGACCATGTTCGCAATCATTCACACAACAGAATTCATAAACGACTGCAGGAAAACGAGATCATGCAGAGGAAACCACATTCTACTGTACAGAACAGTTTTTCTCTCCTTTCTTTAATGGGTCATTTCGTGAGGTTTATTTTACTCCTGAGAGATTTAGATACGAATTAGGCTTTTGTTTCCAAGCTAATTTAAAGATGAAAGACTATTTCGATATTCATTTATATTTTGAAAGAATATTCAAACATAAAAAAAACATGTTTGTTCCATCGGAGGCTGTGTGGTTCGGTGGTTAAACAAAAGGGCTAGTAAGCAGGAGGTTCAAATCCCGGCTCACTCACTGACTCATTGTGTGACCCTGAGCAAGTCACTTAACCTTCTTGTGCTCCGTCCTTCGGGTCAGACGTTGTTGTAAGTGACTCTGCAGCTGATGCATAGTTCACACACCCTAGTCTCTGTAAGTTGCCTTGGATAAAGGCGTCTGCTAAATAAACAAATAATAATAATAAAATCATATTTAACAAATGTTGGGGTTCAACTCCTGACTGCAGTGACTGTACTGGTTTGGAAATAAAGTGGGGGTCTAGGATGACGAGCCCTGTCACCTATCTGTAACCTTTTCTAATTGGAATACCTCCTTAATGCATTGATGTAAATCAGGGGTATCCAATCACAATCCTGGAGGTGCCATTCCACTCCAGGTTTGTTTAACAGGTACAGTTGTATAAGTAACTACTGCAGGGTCTAGGTAGAGGTAGGTTTAATTGGTTCAATCAAACAATTTAGAACAGGGTTGGAACAAAGACCAGGACTGGAAGAGCCAACTTTGGCCACCCCTGTATGTTCAGCCTACAGACGTGAACATACAGACCAGGTGCAGTCTTTGATACACACCTGCCTCAGTTAAACCACATTGAATAATTGATTGGACCACCAATCGAGTCCCACATTTTACTCCATTCAGTCCACATTCTCACATGGAAATGATGCATTTTCAACTTGTGGACACCCCAGCTGTAAGTTAATGCATCTGAAGAGTTTTATTTGTCGTCTGCAGTGGAGATCAGTAAAAGAAAAAAGGGGACCAGTGATGCTAAAATAAGGTTCAAAATAGATTATTTTAGGGTAAAATATTCTGATTGTCACACTACGAATCTTTAAATGGAGTTCAGGTTGCATTGCCTGTGTTTAGTCCTTGGACTAGCTGGGTTTGGTGTAACTTTCCATTGCTTAGATGACCTCTGTGCATTATCCCTGCCCACTTGCATGTGAGTCAGTGTGGGGTTTCAGAGCGAATTGTACAACGACTTGGGAAACAGTGCGAATTAGAGGAAAAGTAATAGCAAGCAGAGTATTATTTTTGTAAAGAAAAAGCGAGTTGTTTGAATGACTCAGACAAGCTTTCTCAGCCCCCCCAAGAGAAATGGCTTATCGCTCATTTTGATCTCCTTCATCATCCCCGTTTAAAATTATTTAACGGAAGCCTTTGCAGATTGCAGACAGAGATCTGCTGAACATGTGTAGCTTTTACTCTTGGGGACACTTGAAAAAATGATTTGGCAACGTTTAGACTAGAAGTCTACCTCGACATCTTTAACAAGCGTATTCTCGAGAGTTAAAATGGAAGAGTCGGTCAAGTTTCTTTCAAGTGTTACTGTAAAGTGTTTACATGTGTACTACCGATTAAAAAAGGGATTGATTTTGCATTGAAAGACACGTCTCCTTCTTCCATGTATCTCCTTTTTAGTTTCTCAGCCTATTTGATAAAGTGTTATCTTTCATGTATTCCTGTCCTTCCCCTTATGAAAGTGTGTCATACTAAAAACATAGCAAAGTAGAATAATGCACAGTGAAAGCATTGCAAAGCATAGGTAAGCATTGTAAAGCCGAAAGACGTATGGTAAAGCATATTAAAAAAAGGATGGCAAACTTTGGTAAATGCATAGGATAGCTATGGGAAAAGCATGAGGAAACTGCAGATTTACTTTGGTAAACTTTTGTATTATTATTATTATTTATTTTTTAGCAGACGCTCTTATCCAGGACGACTTACAATTGTTACAAGATATCACATTATTTTTTACGTACAATTACCCATTTATACAGTTGGGTTTTTACTGGAGCAATCTAGGTAAGGTTCCTTGCTCAAGGGTACAGCAGCAGTGACCCCCACCTGGAATTGAACCCATGGTGAAGAGTCCGGAGCCCTAACCACTACTCCACACTGCTGCCCCTATAATCATTCTACTGATATATCTCATCATATTAATTACAAAAAGAACAAAAGGATTAACTATTATATTAGAATGGAAATGGAAATGGAAACAGCCATTCACAGTCCCTTCATCACTGTTGATTAAGGGATTAAAGGAACATCTGTAATGTAGAATTAGAACACTTTCTAATGGAGAGTTAGATAGATAGATAACAAAGACAGAATTATACAATTGAAGGCAAATGTAAAAGGGGGGCACTCAGATGATCAATTATTAGATATCATTTACTTTTAATTAGTAATAAAATAATAATAATAATCTCCCTATTTTGATCAGAGGCAGTAAAGAGTTCTCATACTTTGCAGCTTTGCACATCTCTAATTACAGTGTCAGTCTGTGTTAGCCCAAGGAATCCCACTTTGGCATCGCACGCTGATGCCAAGCTGGGTAGCAACTAGGGATGTTAATAGTTTATAGTTTAACCGAGTCTGCAAATTAAACTGAATCTAGATGCTCTACTAGCAACTTACAATTGCTCTACAGAGTATAAAAGATGAATGCTCCAGGGAAAGATGTCAAAGGGCTAAATTCTCAAAGCTGCTTAGTCCGATTTGTCATTAGCACAGATTTTTTTGCAGAAAGGAGCAACACACCCAATAAAAGTTAGCAAACCAGAAATAAACTACTAAGACATTTATTCAGGGGCTTGAATGAAGTATTAAGTTGTTTCTTATTCGTTTTAGATATTTAATTGGTGTGTTTTTTTTTCATTCAGAAAACAGTTATGCTCGTGACAATCTGGAGTAAACAGCTTTGAGAATCTCGTCCAAAGGGACGTAGAAAAATACCTGACAAATGCATAAAATACAGAAAGTAGATTTTTCATTACATTTTCTTCCATTGCTTTATATGGGGAAAAAATGGTATCCTCATAGAAGGTCGTCATGCATTTGCATCTTCCATATGTCCCCATATAAAGACTAGAAGACTTTTTTTTTTATCTGTCCCCATATGAAGTCGCCATGCATGAAAGGGTTAAAACCATTGCTTACCTATAATGGCCGGCTGCCTTACTGGACAGATAGGGGGCACTGGGACATCACCGCCCTTCCACCATTGTTCTGACCCTTTAACTAAAATGCATTATACAGGAAATTGTAAACAGAGAGCTGTCTATTGATCTCCTAGGGGGCTAGACAAATCACATCTGTAATCGCTCTAATCCTTAACCTCTTGCTTGCTTACAGTATTTATTTATAGAAGCTGTTTGCTGCCACACCGGTTGTGTAAGGTCACACAGTTAAGAGCGTGAGTCAGTGTCTGAACAGCGGATGTTTTGTCTTGTAATGCTGCTCTGAGAGAGAGAGAGAGAGAGAGAGAGAGAGAGAGAGAGAGAGAGAGAGAGAGAGAGAGAGAGAGAGAGAGAGAGAGAGAGAGAGAGAGAGAGAGAGAGAGAAACCTTTAACGGTGCAGTGCCTGAGTCTGTTTTACAAGGTATATTACAAGGTTTTTACCTTTTTAAGCCTGTTTGAAGATATCAGTTCTGCATGTACAGCTCTGGCCAGATGTTTTGCATCACCCAATTGAATGAACTTATTTCACTTTTGCGATATCATTTTGTAGTTTAGTGTGAAATATTATTATTAGTGTCTATAGCACTGGCCATGTTTATAACCTCCTAATGTTGCAAGTAGCAGCAGGAGCACGACCTCACAGTGACTGGTCAAGAAACTACTGGGCAGGAAGGTCAGCGTGACTGACCCCCACACTGTTCAGCCACCATTAGCGGAGCAGACAAGGGCCTGTTTATAGAACTCATCTCAGATACCAGAGAGGGGGTGCAGTTTGGGGGAGATCGTTCCCAACACTAAAAAACAAACTTTGGGGAATGTAAACAAACTGGGCTGTCAGCAACGTCTGTGTTTTTCCTGACAACGCAGAGGGCACAGAAGGCTAAACTGTGGAAAAATCTTGTTTACAGACGACAAGGAACTTCAGTGTAACACAATTAAAAAATAATTTAAAAAAAAAACATCAGTGGATAATAGAGACATAGCAACCATGAGTTGAACGGGAGGGCAAGTTTGACTAACAATAATACAGTCTGTTATATTGCAAATAACACAGCAAAGAGCTACCATATTAAAGAGAGATCAAAATCATTTTTACCGGAACAGTTGCGGTGGTTTTTCAGTACTTTAGTAGAATATGTTTTAGTAAAATGATTTGCAAGAGTTAAATGTAGTAAACAGGATTTGCTAAAACTACTCCACAGTGTGGGGTCTTTTTTAAAACATTTTCTTTTTACCCCACTCATTTTTCACAGTGCTTGAATCAGCTCACAAACTCAAACTCCTACACCCCCTGCCAACGATACAGTGCAATAAAAATGCTTTGAACGAGAGTTCTACAGCTGTGCAAATTCACATAAAATTAGTCTCCAAGCTTGCAGCCCAGCCCTTATTAAGCTGAACAGAGGAGTTATCTAGCAGCTTTGTGCTTTAGCAGTCTGAATGAAGGCATCTTTCATCACTAACAAGCGTGTATACGTAACTGTGTAAACAGCCAGTGGGTGCCTGCCAGAGGAATCATTTGTTCAAACGCTGGGGGACAGAAAAGCACAACCGATGCAACGCAGTACAGCACTACAGCGTCTCCTTGAATTGGACATGATGCTGAACCATCGGGATTCTTTGAGACCCGACTTGAGTAGCACTGATTGTGCTGAACGGCCCTGCTCACTCTTTCACAACATTAGAAATGAACCACAACAGCCCTGAAGTGCATTTCTCAAGTTGTTTATTTCAATGTGTTTTTGCCTTTTAAGGAAAAGAAGCAATGCTAATTGACACTTTGCACTTTTATATATGAGTTCAGCTGGAAAACAGTGCAGCTCAGCTGGCATGCGGAAACTGCAAATTATAAGGCAGCACTGGTCCAGATATGGGAGCTTAATAATTTGGAGCTAAAAATATATATATTTTAAAAATTGGTCCTAAACCATTAACCATTGTCAAATATATGCACATCACATACAGCTGTCATGTTTATACAGTAGGATGCTGCAGTTGAAGGTTATATATTTCATATAGCAGGGGTGGCCAACCCTGATCCTGGAGAGGCGCAGGGTCTTCTGGTTTTCGTTCCACCCGAGTTCTCAATTACTGAACTGAACCAATTATTTTCTTAATTGGTCAACATTAACAGTTTTCCCAGGTCTTTACCCATTGATGATTTAAAGATACCCAGAAAACCTGCAGGATTGTGGCTCTCCAGGACCAGGGTTGGCCAGCCCTGTATTGGTTGGTATGTCTGTGACTGGCTATAGCTGCTGTCAGGCACCATGGGAACTTCCACTAGTTTTAATCCTGACCCCAGCACCACCTGCACTTGCCTTAGACTTCTCTCAATCAGAAACTGCAAATCATACAAATCTTGTTTTTAGTAATGTGTTTGACTCACCAAATACTTTATTGCTGTATTGCGCCAGATTTAACACAAGCCTTACTGAGGTAGAAAGATATGGGGAGTGAATAAGCCAGCAGCTGTATTTCTCTTTCAAAGAGCATCACAATCTTTGATCAGCAATGGGAAACGGAGATGGAACACTTGAAAGAGATTTAAAGGCAAGGGGGTTTTAGCCTCAACAGTGCTTTTTTTTTACATCTTTCCTTTTTGTTGGGAGGTAGGACTGTATCAGGTATCAGGCATTAAGAGATTATGATTTTGGCTTTGAGCCGTAAAGCCTGTTTCTCTTGAATGTTAAAAAAAAAAAAGAAAAGTTATTTTCTTAGTGCTGTTCTGTCTTGGTTGCCACAGTGTTTGACCACCTGAATGCGATGAGAGAATGTGTCTGTTTACTGAGCTCTCCCAGTGTGTTTTACAGACAGCAGGATTGTGATTTATGAAGCAGTCATTAATCACCAACGATTGCGCATTGAGCACCACACCCCTTTCCCAGTGGGAACAGGAAGACACAGGAAACTAAACAGTAAATGACAGTGACACGTACCAGGCAGCCCTTCAAATATGCTGATGCCATGTGCAGTGGTTCTGTAGCTGTTGTATCGATGGAAGTAACTTGGATACAGATCAAAGACAGGACAGTGATGGACAATCTACAGTTTTTCTCAAGTCAGAATTCTCAGTCGGGTCAGCTTCAGGAAAGATCAGAGAATGTGGTCTGTTGAGATTCAAACCTTACTTGCATTGTGCAGCGGGGGAGCGCAGGATGAGACACACAGCTTGGACAGCGCCAGTTCGCGTCCAGGCTCTGCAAAGAGGCCGAACTTTGCTGGGGACCCCGAGGGGGGCGTCACATTGGCTCTGACGCTCCCGGGGACGGGGGATGGGAAACCGACAGGGATTGCTTCTTCTCATTGAGCAACATCGAACCCTACTGGCGAGACACTGAGCACATTCAGAGCGGATAAGAAGCAGGGCTGATCTCTGTTCTCCAGGATTGGTAGCCCCGCCCACACATAATTCACTCACCTTAAAAGCGATTCTGGCTTTAGGCTTGTGAGATCGGAGGACGCTCACACGCCCTTGGAACATCCGTGCTGTGTGGGGACTGAAAAAAAACATAATTGGACATTCTAAATTGGGGAAAAATAAATAATTTCACTAACAGCTGTCGTACAGCATGTATTTAAATGTAATGTTTATATAAAGCAGGTACAAGTTGACATGGTAAACATTTATCAGGGAAGATTTGCTTTGCTTTCTTTTTCAGCATTTCAAAAGCGTACGAAAAAAGCATTCAAGCTGATTCACGCACATTATTACGACTTACCTGGGACTCGTTTTACCGAATCCAGTTTAAAGGCCAACACGAAAGCAACCATGAATAAATCTCTAAACGCTCGACGAATCGCTTTGACGACAGTGAGGCGAAATAAAAAAAACTAAAGTCCTTACACATTACAAAAGAAAACATTTGGAAGCATTTGTCATTGAATTTATTTCTCCAACGTTCCTTTAAGTATTTCTAAATTCAGCACCATCGAGCGTTTTAAAATTCTGAATGAACAACTATGACTTTTTTTTTTACTCCATATTGATTGTGTTTGATGTTTTTTGCTGTGGTGGTGTGTGTCTCTTGCAAGGTCATCATTGGAAATGAGAATTAGTTCTCTGTTGACTCATCTGGATAAATAAAGGTTTTGATTGATTGATTGATTGATTGAACAAAGACAAATGTTTTCTTTTGGAGGCTTGGTGGTCTAGTGGTTTAAGAAAAGGGCTTGATAGCAGGAGGTACCCGGTTCAAATCCCGGCTCAGCCACTGACTCACTGCGTGTGACCCTGAGCAAGTCACTTCACCTCCTTGTGCTCCGTCCTTCGGATGAGACGTAAAACCCTATTGTAAGTGACTCTGCGGCAGTTGTTGATGCATAGCTCACCCCCTAGTCTCTGTAAGTCGCTTTGAATAAAAGCGTCTACTAAATGATTAAATAATAATAATAACAAAGACGTGTCTTTACTTGTACAGCACTCAGATCTCGAATAAAATCATTTCTTCGTTTGAAATGATTTCTTTAGGCTCCTGCAGAGCGCTGATTGCTGCGTTTTCTTGCTCTTTGCAGGGAGATATTCAGCAGCTGTTGATTCTAGAGGACCCCAAGGCAGCTGCTGAATACTGTGAGCACTACATTCCTGACTGTGATGCTGCCCTGCCCTACACCCTACAGGCAGAGGACCCCGAACCAGAGGTGAGAGGACTGCCAAGCTCCACTGAGCAAGCGCAGAGTGGGAACAAGGAGCCCTCAAACTACTTTCAAATAAAAAACAAGAAAGAAAAAGGACCGTCTCTACAGTTATAACCAAAAGTTTTGCATCACCCTATAGAATTTTAGGATTGAGACATAATTGAAAAACCACTATATCAGCATAATTTAGATCTTTTATTTAAGATCATGTAATAAAAAAATAAAAAAAGTCTATCACAAGCCGTAATAGTAGTGCAGTATTCCATGTTAGATTTCGAAATGTGTTATTCAGCAGGTGTTATTCAACTTTATAATTCTATAGGGTGATACAAAACTTTTAGCTGTATATGGCGGGGTATTCCATATCTTACGATGAAGGCTATTTGTTTTAGGCTGTGTGTTTCTTCCTATACTTCAACAATTATTTTTATTTTCTCTACAGCATCCAGTATTTACACTAACCTCGCACTTTCCTGGTGTTGTCTTATAACTGCTTTCTTTTCAGGAGTTTACAAGGATTGCAGTTATGAAGTGTTTCTCTCCAAAAACCGTATGGAAGAAAAGTTCTTCCATTTTAAAGATTTCATTCTGGTTGTGTGTGTGACTTTTGCTAATTGTCATTTATATGTCTGTCTATCTGGGCGCGATAAAAACTGTGCATCTTATAACATTTAGCAACTTAGGATGTTAAACGTTTAGTTACAATTCTAGCCAAGGGTAAAACGTTTAATATTTTGCCTAAACGACTTTCTAGAAATATGCAGGTTATATATGGATGTCAGCCTAGTGTACAGTGTAGGCCAATTTGTTTCACATTCAGTATTTCCATATACAATTAAACGCTGTATGCAAGCAGTCTTATACACAGGTACAAGATTGGTTTTGAACATTTCCAATATGTTCAAGTTGAAACGTTCAGGAAATGCAGCGGTATAGGGGGATGGCAAAGCATTATGTGGCATGCTTGCTGTGGTCATGTGATGCATCATGTGATGCTGCCCCTATGCCCTCTTGCTTGCTGTCCGTGGTTTCTTGCTGCTGCACTTGAAATTCCACTGGTGCACAAATCCGGTTCTTGAGGTAAACACATCAGTGATTAAGACCTGGAAGGAGGTCAGATTGATTCAATGAAGTACAGGTTACAGGTGGAACACAGACCAAAGACCAGGAGGGTCTTTTTAGTTGTTGATTATCCTGCATTTAACGACTATGTTTCCTATTCAGGAGACAGTGGCAAAAGGTTGGTTTTGCGCTCTAAATTTGGTCTGGCTTTCACCTTGCAAGAGTGGGGCGATTTTAAAGGCAGCAGAAGTTAAACTCACAGAATGCATAGAACCCTCAGGCATACAAAGTACAAGAGAAAAATGCACTCTCAAATCGATTAGAACCATCTAAATAAAAACCAGACGTCAAGCTGATATTAACGTGTTTAATCTGTATAGATTATGCTGTGCTTTAAATGTCTGGAATGTTCTGTCATTGACAGTGTGAGATCTACACTCTTTTTTTTCTGCTAATAGGTTCCAGTTGCAATGTGACATAGTAAAATATATGTGATTTCAATCATAAATAAAAGCTGAAGTCACTTTGATTTAATAGAAAGAAAAATAACCTTGGCTTGCTCTGGTGGAGGAGACAAGGCTGTTTGTTCGGGGAAACCCCTGTGGCTCTTCAGTTTGAAGCAAGCTGCTTTGTTTGTTTGAGTTCTTGCTGGAATTGTCTTTTGTTATTGATGGAAATGTCTGATTATTCAGCACAGGAGACTCTTACTATTTACTGAGAAAACAAGGGCTGGGACTCTTGCTGTTGGTCTGCTGTCACTTAGCTGTCCTTCACAGGGTAAAGCACTATCCTTCATATGGGCCAGCAACCAGGGCCCCAGTAGGCTGAGTTAGATCACATCTACAGAGCAGTGAAAAACAAATTGAAAGCAAAAATTCATAATAGTGCCGCATATGTCACCTTAAATTGGTCTCGTTCATGACATTGTTTAATTGTTCATATCAAACGCTAGCATTACCTTTTAACAGGTAACAGTGATTAGGCTGACAGATCTTTTAGTTCGCATTCTGAATTTTGAAAGTGATCTGTTTATTTCTTATGTGATAGTCCTTTTCCAAGCAAAGTAGCAGAGGGAGGGGGAGGGAGAGAGGGGGAGGGGGGGAAGGGGGGGCCTTGAGCCCCCACGAGTCTAACGTCAGCTCTGCTTACCAGGGTAGTAATCAAGGCTATAAAAAAGTGTTTCTTTTTATTTTAACTTTTTTTAGGGGCCTTGTTTTAAAGGACAAATCAGAACCCTTAAGGACTGACCGATAATTTTCTTCACCAAATGTTTATTAAACGCTCCAAGCCTCCTTTAGACATTTCAGATTTCAGCATTTGGCTGTTTTAAACTCAATACATATATCTGAAACCAGGTTTGAGGTTCTGTACAGATTATTATTATTATTATTATTATTATTATTATTATTATGACACAATTATGAGGGTCCTCTGTGTGTGTCAGCACTGGTTTTGTCGATTTTTATTTAATTTTCCAAACTTAATTTTCAATTGGGTTAATTTAAACCTGGATGGAGAATCTCTGGCTCACATCTGGGGATTATGTGTGTGTGTGTGTGTGTGTGTGTTTGTGCACGTGTGGTTTAGTGATGAACAGAGAACAAAGACAGGGTTGTCCTGTTCAAAGAAACATGTTGCTCAGCATCTTATTGTGGACAGAAAGGGGGTGGCAAATCTTCTGTAGGGACTAAGGAGGGGGGGGGGGGATTTTGAGTTTGCCATTTCGCAGACATTTCAGTGTGTACCATCAAGTTAGCACCCACTGTACCAGAAATAGCTCCAAATTTCCACATGGGAGTGCTCCATAGCCTGTACAGTTCTGATCAGGTGAGTTTAGGGGGCTAGCCTATATATATAGTTGGTCATGTTACAGTGCAGCTATGGCTGTAAGTTTTGCATCACCTAGAATTTTAGGATTGGGATATAATTTGAAACAAAATAATAAAAAAAAAAACATCATGTAATCAAAGAAACTACAAAATGATACTGCAAAAGTCTACCTAAAGCCACGGTATTTCATGTTAGATTGCGAAATTTTTGCCAGTTTTTTGTTCATTATGTGGAAAACTACAAAGCTGTATTATTATTTATTTATTTGTTAGCAGACGCCCTTATCCAGGGCGACTTACAGTCGTAAGTAATGTAATTCAATATGTTAACGTAACATTATTCATTGGACTTTATGAAGCAACATTAGTTAATTCTATAGGGTGATGCAAAACTTTTGGTCACAGCTGTGTGTGTAATCCCTGGCCTCTAACCAACAAACATGTGTGCCTTTCACCTTTCAGGCTGGGTGGTCCATTATGACCAGTACCCGGAAGCTTGTGTGACATCCTTTCGCAAACGCAAGCTGGGGTTCCTTTCCTAAGTAACTGTTTGAATATTTAATTGAAACTAAAATATGAGTAGATCAGCAACTACTTGATTTCATTTTTAAAATGATTGCTCTTTTACAGAGTTCTTTTATATGATTTCTTTTCTCTTATACTGTGTGTGGGTGCCATTTCACTCTGCGAAACCTCCTGCATTTACCTTACAAAGCTAAGATTCGGCTTGATTAATGCTGCTGTGCTTTAGTTGTACAGCAGTTTCCAACCCAAAGCAGTCACACGTGAGATTGCACAGGTCGTATGGCATTAGAGAGACGGACTCTACAAATCCACCTGCATTTGTAAAAGACTGGCCCCCTGGCCTCCATTGTGTTGTTGACTGAGTTAACAAGGCCTGTGTTGCTCTTGTTTGTGTCGTTCTTTCCTTTTCCTTGTTTGATGTGTTTTTGTTGTTTTTTGTTCTTTCCTTTGCTTCCGTCGTCCAGCTTTACTCGCTGAAGGGGCTACAAGAAGCCCCCGTCAACCAAAAACAGAGAAAAGACAAAAAAAAGAGAAAAGACAAAAAAGACAAAAAAGAAAAAAGGTTGTCTTCTAAAAACAAGAGGGACAAGTCCTCTCAGACAAAAAACAAGAAAGAGGGTAGAAAGAAAAAACAAGTGCCGGGACCTGAAGAAGAAATAGAGGCACTGTTGCTGGCTGAAACGCTGCTTGAACCAAGAGTAGGGTCCCTTATAGCGACTACAGCGCTGCCTGAAAAGATGCTAGAGGTCCTTGTGGAGGTTACAGCATTTCCTGAACCGACAAAAGATGCCTATGGAGTGGCTACACCATTGCCTGAACTGGCAGTTGATGAGGCCCTTGAGGTGGCTACATTGCTGCCTGAACCGATGCAGGATGTCCTTGGCGTAGCTACATTGTTGCCCAAACTGGCAGTTGACGAGGCCCTTGAGGTGGCTACATCGCTGCCTGAACTGATGCAGGATGTCCTTGGCGTAGCTACATTGTTGCCCAAACTGGCAGTTGACGAGGCCCTTGAGGTGGCTACATCGCTGCCTGAACCGATGCAGGATGTCCTTGGCGTAGCTACATTGTTGCCCGAACTGGCAGTTGACGAGGCCCTTGAGGTGGCTACATCGCTGCCTGAGCCGATCAAGGATGTCCTTGGCGTAGCTACATTGTTGCCCGAACTGGCAGTTGACGAGGCCATTGAGGTGGCTACATCACTGCCTGATCCAATACAAGAGACCCTTGTGGTGGCTACGCTGCAGCCCGAAGCGACGATAAACCCAGTTTCTGGGGAAGAGGTAGAAATATAAAAGCTGATGTCGTAGACCCGACTAGAACTCCCTGCCACTTACATAGCTTTAGACAACCCTTAACGCTTCTTAACCATAGTATTCATGTACCTGTTCCCTAACTGCCATCCACATCATGAGAGCAGGGTAATAAAGCAGAGGTACCCCTTCTCCCCACTAGAGGTACTGTGACTGTCTCCAACAAGAGACAACAAGAGACAATCTCCTATTAGAATTAGAGGAATGGGATTCATTAGCTCCCTATGCATATACACTGTATATATGTATATCCAATACATATATAAATACTACATGTGAATAGTGATTATGCATTTATATATATATATATATATATATATATATATATATATATATATATATATATATATATATGTCTATCTATATATAGAAATATTGTAGTGTGTTTGAGAGTGTTTATATATATATAGATAGATAGATAGATATATAGATATAGATATAGATATAGATATAATTTTATACAATCTATATATTTATCTTCATGATATGTGTGTTTTTAATATATTTCTATTTTAAAAATGTAGATTTGAAATAGATGCATGAAAAGTTTATGGTTGCGTTTTTTTTTTTCTGATACCTGAAAGTATTGCAGAACCCCCTCGAGTGTTTACAAAAAAACATGTGGCCATACCTTTGCTGCGTCCTGTAGTGTCTGTAATATATTTTAAAACATAAAGGCAATGTCATGCTGTTACTCCCTTCCCATTCATAGCATTCCCATTAAACCTAACATATCACAACCTAATAAAATCCCAGAATGTGAGGAACCCAGATGGAAGAAAGCCTAATCCGCTAACTACAGCATTTATTAATAAATAAATAAATAATCATTAACATTTTTTAGCGATCATAATAAGTACAAAGAGAATTATTCTTGTTGTATAATTGTGAATGTATCTAAAAAGATACATTACTGGTGTGATCTGAAGCAGCAAACCCAAATTCACCCACAAGTAGCAACTAATCTTAAAGGTCATGTCGCTAGTGTTTAACAGACCATTCCAAACTGAATGTTGTGGAGGTGAAGTTTTCAATTCAGGCTGTTTGCAGTGCGTGCCATATTAATCTGGTCTCTTACATCTATCTGATAAAACTAAATTTAGTCTGGATCAATGACAGCTAATTTGGTTTAGTTTACAGTGTTTTTTAAAGGGGAGTATTGTGTTAGAAACAGGTGATGATGCCAGAGGGCACAATTGACATATCATATGGAGATAATACAATACAATACAAATGTATTTTTATACAGCGCCCTCCCTTCACGCTATGGCATCCCAGAGCGCTGTACAAAGTTAAAAACAAAACAAGAGAGCTCATGTGTACAATACTCTCCAGTAGTCAATCATATAAAAGCACATAAGAAAAAGAATGTTCCCAAATTAAACTTAAAATCCAATGTTTCAACCTGCCTAATGTCAACCGGGATAGAGTTCCACGAGCGAGGAGCATGGAAAACTTCACCAACACAATTGATTGCACCAGTAGTGGCAGCAAATCTAGTACTGCAGCTAACGACGGCTAGGAACTAGCAAGACCACATTAAAACAAGACTGAAAAGGAATATCCCTTATAAAAGCTTACCGCAGTAAAAGATTAGCAAAGTGTAATAAAGCAGAGGTAAGGATGTAAATCCCAGAGAGGCACAGCACAGCATATTTAACCCCTTAAGGTACACAAGGAATTGTTGTTCAAACTTCTTTAAATCCATTTGACAGCGACTCAAGTATCACGAGGAGGAAACTGACCATCTGGATGACCGGATCCAACCTGTCAGTACATCTTAAACCCTGTTTCGTGCACCTCACTGCAAAAATAAAGTTAGCATTTTTATTCATCACATATCCTTGTACCTTAAAGGGTTAAAAAAAAAAAAACCATGCAAAACCATATGAAACTATATGGGAGCAAAATGACTGTGTAAATTTTCTGCGGTAAACTTTTTTTTAAGGGAAATGTTGCAGATTTAATTGTGATCTTTCTGTTCAGGATGAGGAGAAACCCAAAAGACCAAAGGCGGAGGAGCTTGAGGAAGACTACTTCTACAGCGAGTACGATAAAATCCCTGTGTCCACGGTGACAGCAGGGCCCAATATCACTGAGGTAAGGACACACTGCTTAGGGGCTGCTGTGGTTAGCCTGTATCCCGCTGGTTTGAGACACTGCTGGGTTCTTTATTAATGCAGCAGGGTTCACCAACATGGCAATTGACTACAGATACATCATTTAACAGCAGGGCTTAGCAGAACAATTTGGTATGAGTCCTGGGATACAGCAGACTGAATCACCCATTAACCACAATACATAGCATTGATTTGTTTAATCAGTTATTCACATTTTTGTGTATCTACATTACCTTTTTCTTTTTGATTTTCCTCCTTTTGGTACACAGCAGTTTTCCTTTTTCAGGTTTGAAACCATAAATATATACATTAGGTGTTTTAATCTTGACATTTTCTATTGATCGA
Source organism: Acipenser ruthenus (assembly GCF_902713425.1). NCBI lineage: Eukaryota > Metazoa > Chordata > Actinopteri > Acipenseriformes > Acipenseridae > Acipenser > Acipenser ruthenus. Next base: position 2,518,241 of record NC_081222.1, read on the forward strand.
TTGAGCGATCTACTCAATCGATTAATCACACCTGTTTGCTAGTGATATGAAATTGTATTGTAATACAAAGCATTAACATAAATGATTATTTACTGCAAATGTTTCATAAGGCCGGCTAATGCTTAACTTACATTTATTAAAACGTATGTGATGTCATATATTGAACACAATTTTTCAAGAGCATCAGCTGGTACAGTGCCTTGGGTAAAACCTCTAAAATCTTAGCAGAAAAAGGCACAGCTATCTCTATTCATTCTCAAGTAGGATAAATACAAAATAGGTTTGTTACTGAGTGGGTAGCAAAGTAACAATAAGAAAAGACGTTCCCAGCAACAGTGCTGAGACTGGATAAGATGAATGCTGTATCGGGGGATGTCTGCTTTAGATGAAGCAATGCATGGGCGTCTCTGTTTTTAAATTCCATCAGTCATGATTGATCTACTGTGTAATTCCCCTTGTTGTGGTATCCTAGCGTTGGGAGTAAAGTAAATTATTGCATAGCGGGTGTACAAATCCATGTTTTTAGTATACAATGAATGGGGATGGAAATAGGGGATGAGGACTTTGAAAATAATCTCGGGGTTATAGTGAAGTCATCATTACCAACGTGGTGAGGCAATTAAATAGGTCAATAGATTGTTAGACTATATAACAAAAAGCGTGGAATACAAGTCTAGAGAGGCTATGCTAAGATTATACAACGCCCTAGTTGGACCCCACCTAGTTTTGGTCACCTCACTACAAAAAAGACATCACTGCACTCGAGAAGGTGCAGAGAAGGGCAACTAGGCTGATCCCATAACTTAAAGACATGAGCGATTAAGAAAGGTTAAAAGAATAAATGTCTAAAGCCTAGAAATCATAAATGAAATAGATAAAGTTAACCCAAGACTTCCAGTTTAGCACAGAGAGAAGAACAAGAGAGTGTAAATGGAAGCTGAGTAGAGTTTAGAACAGAAGGTAGGAAGCATTGTTTTACACAGAAAGTTATAAATGTATGGAATAGCCTACCAGGTGATGGGTCTAAAACACTGGGGACATTTAAAAAAAGATTCTGTGCTTTTAAATGAGTTCCCCCAAGTAAGGGAAGAATGGTGTGCTAACAACGGGCCAGCCTTGATGGGCCGAATGGCCTTGTCTCGTTCTCAAACTGTTCCTATGTTCTTGGTGTGTGAGTGATGTGGGTCGTGCTGCCTCTGCCTCTTAGCTGGAGGCGTTTGAGTACGAGGAGGTGGGGCCTGAGGACCAGGACAGTACCTATGAGGTGAAGGAGTACGAGGTGAACGAATATGAGGAGTATGAAGAGGGCGAGTACGAGGATCGCTACGGGCCTGTGGAGCGAGAGGAAGCGGAGACCAGAGATTATGACGTACGTACAGCGGAGATGAGGAGAGGGTTTTCATCTCTGTGTACTTCTAATAAGAAACAGACATCATCAGAAACAACAACACTGCCCTTACTGTATGTACAGCTATGCCAAAAGTTTTGCATCAGCTAGAATTTTAGGATTGACACATAAAAAAAAAAAATTACATAAATATATTTTAGATATTTTATTTAACACTGTGTAATAAAAGAAACTGCAACATGATATTGCAAAAGTCTACCATAATAGCAGTACAGTAGTATTTCATGTTTCATTTCGAAATGTAACAGTTTTCAATTTTTTGTCAGTTTTTTGGTGTTAAGTATATGGGGAAAACTACAAAGCGGTATGTAATTCAATATGTTTAAGTAACATTATTCAGCAGGTTTCATTCGACTTTATTCTATAGGGTGATGCTAAACTTTTGGCCACAGCTGTATTGTCTTTCAGAACCCCCAAAGGGCTTTATGGAGACACTTATTCACAGGGCGTAGGGGGATGGGGAAGCTGTTGATATTTATAACCCCACCTTGACTAAGTGTTTGCTACATTCACTCCAGGTTTCTGATTTCTCTGTGTGTTATTCTGGTGCCATTTTCAGTTACATTTCTATATTCAACAGTAAAGAACGTAAAACCTTCTTTATTAACAATATGGCTCCCGTTTAACGGCATTACAATGGACTACAGATCCATCAATTACCAAAAATGACTCGGCAGAACAATCTGGTGTATGCTTTACAGTAGTGCATCACTGAGTAACCACAAATATGTGTGTGTGTGTGTGTGTGTAAAATGAAGAAGAAAAGTAAATAAACTCAAAACTCACTATTTTAATAATTAGCTTCTGCCGTTTTTCAGATCGCATGGTAGAGATAGCGAGGCAGACTGATGCTGTCGTTGTGTAAGTTTTAAGGCAGCTGAAACGTTGCAGCTGGTTATTAAAACACTGAGTTTACAGTTTGTCTGGGACTTTTCTTCTTCATTACGTTTTTCTAGGGATTGATGCTGAGTATCCTGTTGGATTCTCCTTAGAAACAGCGCTGCTTTCTGGTTTTGAATTCTCTGTACTCTGTGTGTCTATATCCACAGTGAAATGGTTGTATTGTGTAGTAAGCAGTTCAAAGCTGAAATTAACAGCATACTAAATTGAAATGCATTGTTTGTTTGTTTTTCTTTTCAGGATTCTTACCTTTATTGTCTTTGTGTTCTTTTATTTAGGAGACAAAAAGAACATCTGAGAAGGGAGAAAAGGGAGAGCCAGCAGTTATTGAACCGGTAAGAAACCGCTAATGAGTCCCGCACTTATTACAACAAACAATGCAATGGAAAATTTGAAAGCGCCTTCGCAAAGGGACTGCCTCAGGGAAACCTAGTTCAAAGCTTGCGGTGTTCGTTATCGGTATTGTGTACTAATGCAACAAAATAGAGCAGGCATCTTTTAAATATCACATTTATCATTTCTGGAGTTGCATTTGGCAGAATTGAAGATTGGAGACAGAATAGTCTCCACAAGGCAGTGGCAGCGTGAGGTTCCACATGCTCAAGATCTCGAGCCTCAAGCCCTCAAGCCTGCCCTGTCCTGGAGTCGCAGTCTCGGGGCCTGTTCGCACCACTTATAGCCCCCTCAGAGCTGATCTGAACCCTTCTGTTCTTCTCTTTAGGGAATGCTGGTACCGGGACCTCCTGGCCCCCAAGGCCCCCGGGTAAGTTCCCATCTCTTTCCTTAAGATTCACATTGTCTTACAGTGACACAGACCTATACAAACCTCTCCCTGGGTCCAACGTCACTGCTCTAAAGAGCTGATCTGGTCTCCTGTACTCTGCTAGGATAAGGGGTTTTTTGAGTACAGTACTGGAGAATTGCCTATTGCAGAAACCACCTACCCCTAGAAATACGTGGTTGATGCAATCCAGCTGGATTCCATGGTACTGTAAAATGCTCTAAATACCCAGTATTGGCTGATCAAAGCAACTCCTATCCAGATTTCTTACTAATTAAATTAAATGCTGGACACTGCTGCAGCACCGTGGTCGGTCAGTGTAAAACACAGATAAAGACAGGCACATTAATTGGTGTGCTCCTATAACAGTGCACACTATAGAAAGGGCTAGTGATCACTATGACGCGTTCTCTTTTTCAGGGGGAACCTGGCACCTCGGGACCAATGGGGTACCCCGGCTTACCTGGAGACACTGGAGACTTTGTGAGTAGCAAGTTTACCAGCGCTGAATGTCTGATTGAAAAAATGCATTGCAATTCAAGGAAATAACAGTCCTATTGCACAGCAGTTTCACCCATCCCAGGTTTTACTACTTGATTCGTGACAATGTATAGGTAACAAGCTCAGGTGTGTCTCTCTCTCTGTAAATTCTAAAAGAGTGTTTGGAGCGTGCTTACTTTCAAACACTAAAAGTGAGGTTTTGCTGCAAGATATTAATATATTATTTGCAGTGTGTGTTTTATTGAGGGGGGACAGAGGGATAGAGTTTCCTGCTCCCTCAGTCTAGTTCCTGTCTAGAATAGTAATCAATAGCCTGTCTGCCGCACCAGCCTGTGGGTTGCATTTGTCTAACAGATACAATTGTGGTGGAACTATTATTATACAAACATGTGTTGAAACTCACAGATGAGACTGTCTACTTACAGGGCCATATGGATCCCATATGGTACTCTTGTGGTGATGTCATACATAATGAGTTTTGAGACAGAAGTTCCTTTTTGAGCGTGGCAGAAATTCAGCGACAGGGTGCTGTGTTTGATATGCACAGTCCTTATTAGTACTCAACCCTACAGAAAAGGGGAATCCATGTCTGGTCATGCTTTTTCAGCTGTTATGTGCTCCCCTATTCCAGAACATGACACACTATCTGAGGGATGGGTAGAAGAATACATTAAAAGCTATATTAAAATTTTAAGACCAGACTTTATGACTGTAAAGAGGATAAAATAACTCAACATAGCAGGCCAGTTAACCAGTCATATGTTTGCCCCAATAAAATTTGTTTTTCCATATAAGACATACTAAAACAGTTTTATTAGCTATAGTATGGTTTACAGAGTTACTTAGGTTTGGCAAAGCTAACTGTGTTGGATATCTAACTAAGGCATAAAGTACAGCTCTGACCAAAAGTTTTGCATCACCCTATAGAATTAGCCCATTTTGCTTCATAAAGTTGAATGAAACCTGCTGAATAATGTTATGTTAACATATTGAATTACACACCGCTTTGTAGTTTTCCGTATACTTAACGAAAAACTGACAAAAATTGGAAAATGTGGCATCTCGAAATCTAACATGAAGTACTGTACTGTTATTATGGCTTCCGGTAGACTTTTGCTGTATCATTTTGTAGTTTCTTCGATTACATGATGTTAAATAAAAGATCTAAGTAATGCTCATCTCAATCCTAAAATTTTAGGCGATGCAAAACTTTTGGCCATAGCTGTACATTTCCTATTAACTGTTTTATATAGCTGCATGTTTTTTTGCAAAAAAGTAGGCATGTTTTGCTCAAAACGACCTTGGACAAAGGGGGGGGGGGGGGGGGTGTTTAGGTCGGCCAGGGTGTCCTCGGCTCACCACGCACCAGCGACCCCTGTAGTCTGGCCGGGCACCTGCGGGCTTGCCTGTAAGCTGCCCGAGAGCTGCGTTGTCCTCCGACGCTGTAGCTTTGGGTGGCTGCATGGTGAGTCTGCAGTGTGAAAAAAAGCAGTCGGCTGACGGCACACGCGTCAAAGGACAGCGTGTTTTCGTCTTCATCGCTCCAGAGTCAGCGCAGGGGTAGTAGCGGTGAACTGAGCCTAAATAATAATTGGAAATTCTAAATTGGGAAAAAATAATAAAAAATAATTGGCGACTACTAAATGTAATATATTTTTATATATATATATATATATATATATATATATATATATATATATATATATATATATATATATATATATACTGTATATATATTGTGTAATAATAATAATAATAATAATAATAATTGTACTGTATTAAATAAGTTAAATAATCAGCAGGGCCAGCAGTTTTGTCTCTGCAAACTTTTTAACTGCAGTACTTGTTTAATCCAGAAGTGGGTACTGTTCAGTAAACCATAGAATAAAGAAGTATAAAGAGATTACAGCTGCGCTTCCATTACAGTACCCCCTGCTGTCTTGGAGCTGCTACTGCGCTCAATTCATGTTCGTTCTATGCAGACACCTCCGGGTTTGTTTTACTGATCTAAACAGAGCAGGACATTAATTTACTTCATTTCTAAACCTGATTTTTTGTTTGCTGACTTTGTTCCACTGTATTTTTATTGTCTGTAACAATGTTACTAAGAATAGGTCTATAAATCAGCATTTTTTTTTAAACTGTTATGCTCCAGTTTTATCCGATTATTACTATTTATAAAAAAATACAAAATAAACCACCAGAAAAGCAAGCGGTTTGATTCTCACAGCAACACTAAAAAGCAATAAAAAAAAAACACAGAAATAAACGTCATCTTTGTGTTAACGTGGCCCGCTGCCCGCACTGTAGTTTGAATATGTTTAATATAGTACATTTATTCTGCGGTTCTCTATAAACTCTCAAATATTCACAAGCTTGAATCCGTTCCAGATGCCTGTTCTTCATTATGAATTTGGAAGACAAAAACGAATGCAAATGTATACTGCATGTACCGTGGATACTGAGAAGTTATTTTCTTCAGCTCACTGAAACATGTTCTTGATTTTATTTTGCTGATTTTGTTAGCAATAAATCCAGTCATCGAATCATATGGTCATACATCTCAAGCAGCTCCTGCTTGAATATATACATATTCGCCCCGCCGCTGCTCTGTGAATGTGTCTCTCAGATCAGCTTTGCTTCACCTTGAGCGCTTATTATTATGTGTTTATTTAGCAGACGCCTTTATCCAAGACGGCTTACAGAGACTTATAGTAATAATGAGAAATAAATAATACAATCTTTGCCACCTTCTTTTATTAGCAGTGCTGGAACGAATACCACAGCAGCAGCTTAAGAGCTGCTTTCTCAGGGAGGACCTGGGGTTAGACAAGACAGAGTGTACAATGTTATCAGATGAAATTCTGCAGCCCTGTGATTTATGGGCTCCGATAAGGGATATGTCAATCTCTGTAGCTGGTGCTGGAGGAAAAGAAAAAAAAAGAAAAAATACAGCAGCCTAGGGCTGAATGACAGACCATCTGGAGATGGCTCTTACTGTACTTCTCTCGTTTTATTTGTTTTTTTGGCATTGGCTATTTTCATTCCAGGGAGCGCCCATCTCTCTTTATGACTGTGCTTCAGAAATGTTAATTTTTACATAACCCAGAGGGATGTTGACAGTGAATGATGTAGCCCCACAGCATCACGCAATGTTGAAACGCGATTCTCTTACACAGTGTTGTGTCGCGACCAGGGACCCAGGTGATCAATGAAATAATTAGGGACCTGGTTGGGACAAAGCCCTGGATTGTATTGGAATGAAAGAGCTACGATGGGGATCGACTGCATTAACTGATTAAACTAAATAAATAATAGAAGAGGCCGTTCAGACCATCAAGGCCCTTTCTAGCACACCATGTGCCCCTACTAAGGTGATCTGATTCACCAGGACAGACTCGTATTGTTTTTGTTTTACATTCCTGGTGTTTAAGACATTACTGCTTGACATGGAAGGCTATGCAGTGCATTTATTACTCTCTGTGTAAGACAGGTACAATAATGCCATTTCTTCAGCCGAGAAAAAAGAAGAGGAACAGGGGATTTGATTGGTCTTTAAAATCATAAATGGTAGATAAAGTTAATCCAAGCACAGTAACACTGAGTGTAGAACAGCAGGTAGGAAGCACTTTTTTTACACAGAGAGTTATAACTACATGGAATAGCCTACCAGGTGACGTATCTAAAACACTGGGAACGTTTAAAAAAAGATTCTGTGCTTTTAAATGAGTCCCCCCCCAGTAAGGGAGAAGGGTGTGCTAACAAGGGATGAGCACTGATGGGCCGAACTTTTCTCGTTCCCAAACGTTTCTCATGTTGTTCCAGTATGCTCTTCCCTTCTGTTTAAAACTTCCATGTATACCTTCCTGCCCTACTCCCTGTGCTCAGTTCTGGTTGGCCCAAGCACTGAAAGCAAAACACAAGAAACCAAAAATCAGATGCGTCTCAGGTGTCTGGGACTCAGATCCCCTGCAGCCATCCATTAGAGTTCGTTCTGCATGTCTTCACCTGTGCGTGGTCATTGCTAATACAGTCTGACAGACCTAATCTCTGTCTGTCTCTCTCTTTCCCTCTCTCTCTCTCTCTGTCTTCCTCTTCCCCTCCCCCTCCCCATCTCTCTCTGTCTTGTCTGACAGGGACCTGCTGGACGCCCAGGCCTTTCTGGGGCTGATGGGATACCAGGTCCTCCAGGGACCATGCTGATGTTACCAGTAAGTTCCACCTAAATGTATATATAGACATATGGAGAATAAGGCTGATCACATGTGGAATTTTCAGTTTATATGGATTGTACATTCTACATAGGTATTCTGCATACTTAGTGTGCCATCTGCTAATGGGAATTTAAAATCCAATGCTGTTGATGCAATGCGGATGATGTCATCTCTTTTCACCACCCCCCTTCCCCTCACAGTTCCAGTATGGAAACGATGGTCAGAAGGGTCCGGTAATCTCTGCTCAAGAGGCTCAGGCTCAAGCTATTCTCCAGCAGACCAAGGTGAGGAATCTTTTCACCTCTTCCCCAGCCATTGTGGAGTTGAAGCTCCTCCTCTCCCCCAGCCATTGTGGAGTTGAAGCTTCTCCAAGTCACCTGATTTGAGTCACACACGATTGTTTTTCATTTTTATCTATATTTTTATAGAGAAAGAGGCTGTTAAGAGAGTATAATAGCCTCCCTTTCTCTTTCTCTGCTCCACAAGCACAGATCAGAGGGAGGCTGTTCAGAGAGTATAAGAGCCTCCCTTTCTCTTTCTCTGCTCCACCAGCACAGAGCAGAGGGAGGCTGTTCAGAGAGTATAAGAGCCTCCCTTTATTGCTCTGCTCCACCAGAACAGAGGGAGGCTGTTAAGAGAATATAAGAGCCTTCATTTCTCTTTTTCTGCTCCACCAGCACAGATCAGAGAGAGGCTGTTCAGAGAGTATAAGAGCCTCCCTTTATTGCTCTGCTCCACCAGAACAGAGGGAGGCTGTTAAGAGAATATAAGAGCCTCCCTTTCTCTTTCTCTGCTCCACCAGCACAGAGCAGAGGGAGGCTGTTCAGAAAGTATAAGAGCCTCCCTTTCTCTTTCTCTGCTCCACCAGTACAGAGGGAGACTGTTAAAAGAGTATAAGAGACTTCCAAATCTCATGAATCTTTGCAAAGGAATTTCCACAGGAAGTTCTTCTTGCTTGGTAACGCTGATTTATCTACGCAGACAGTTAGGAAGCACCTGTACTAAATGTATCGGGATGTAAATTCTAAACACATTTTCTGTTCTCCCTGTAGCTTTCTCTGAAAGGACCTCCAGGGCCGCTGGGGATGACTGGAAGACAGGGACCTCTGGTACGCACACTGCTCCGTGCTTTCACCATCTGATAACATGCCAAACACACAGAGACACACGCAGTGCTGTGGGACGGTGACATTACCCTGTGACAGAAGACTGAATGAGATCTGTCAGCAGCAGAAATTGGAAAGATCCACAGTACAATTAGTAAAGCAGTATGATTAAAAAAAAACTTGCAGGGATCATTATCTTTCAATAACCTCTCCTTGCTTCTTTTTAAAAATCGAATACACTCAGTTTACTAAAAACTGAAATGTTTGTGGGTACTTGTGTGAGTATTTCCACCATCTTATGTTTATATACACAGCACCAGAAAATAGTTTTGGATATTAAGCAGGTGAATCTATAATTGGGCATGATCAATTAAAAAGAAAAAACACTCCTCATGAAATGTGAATGTAGATTTTAATAACAAGTGGAGTTTGAAAACTGTTCGGGAATAGCAGACCTTATAAATGTTTCCCATAGTAAAAGCATAGCAAAGTGTGATAAAGCATGGTTAAAGCATAGGCAAGCATTGTAAAGAATAACGAGGTAGGGTAAAGCATGTTAAACACCATGGCAAACCAGGGTACACAACTGTGATGAATGCATCGTATAACCATGGGAAAACTGCATCATTGCCAAGGTGTATAAGAGAATGGTCAAGGTCCATGTATCATTGCTGCTCGTGTTCATTTTAAGAGCCAAAGGACTCATTTGAGTGCTCCCAGGCAGTTTACACTTTGTGTTGTGTTTTCTGCTGCATTAATGTGTCCCTAAGCGAATGAAATCCCAGCAGAATGGAAATTGCGAGCTGGAGTGTCGTGAGACCCTGACATTGAAATATGCAGTGTGGGTCTTTCACAGTTCACTGCCTTGAATCGTTGGGGATTTCCGAAGGCTGTTTCCTTTCCTTCAACGAAGTTCAAAGAAAATAATCTTCAAATGCCGTGGACAAATCTGCAGTAATTAAGTCAGTTACTCCATGAGCAGAAATTGTTTTGCTTTGATAAGCTTGGGTGGTATAACTACCAACAAGCAATTTTTTAATATTTTCCTTTCTTACAACGGCTGTATGCTTTTGCTGTGTCGCTTCATTAGCTAGACGATTACTAATTGGAGTGATTTATGGTTTCAACACCGCTGTGTTTTCAGTTTTTCAAGCCTGCGTATGTATTTATTTTTAGGGTCTACCTGGAGCTTCCGGTCAGAAAGGAGACTCAGGTGACATGGGACCCCAGGTAAGTGATTCTCATAAAAAAAGACGTTAACTACACCATTGTATACGATTCTACACATTTTTTTTTTCCTTCTTGCTTTAGAATAAGAAAGTTGCATTGATAAATTGACAGCTGATTTATACCTCTAATTCCAGTCACTGTAATCAATGTTGCTGGTTGATTCCAGGTTTCATCTGAATATCCTTGTTTTTCAGGGTCCAAAGGGAATTCCGGGTCCAATCGGAATGCCAGGGAAAGTTGGAAAGAGGGTAAGAATCTGAACAGGGATTTGGGTCTAGATCAAGATTTAGGTCTTATATTTAACTCAGAATTACATCAATTCTACCAATTTATGGTGCAACTGTTGTAGAGAATACAACTGAGTGGGTGGAAATCTAGTATCTTACAAAGCACCCTATACAGTAATAGCAATAATTAAACAATATAACTAATTAAAATGTGATGTGATTTATATTTGAAACAAACCATCGGATACAAGCTATGTAATACAAAGATGTTTCAGTTGGCTGTATCACATCAATAGCTGGGTCTGCTATATGCAATTATATGCAAAAACAATATATATATATATATATATATATAATTGCATATAATCAAATAGACAAACTCTATTTGTAAAGTCTATTTGTAAAGCACAGTTTGTGATACAGCTTCACTAGCAAAATAAGTTATCGTATGAATGATCAAAGCACTACGGTTGGAATAATACATTAAGACTGCAGTGCAATAGAAATCATGATAGGCAGAGCATGATACTTTATTTTGATTAAAAAACACAGATATAAGAATTATAATTGTGGACTGCGGGTATCTGTGTAGTGATACCTGGCCTGTATCACAAGAGACATCTCTAGTGCTGTGTGATACTTCATGTCAGGAGTACACTTACCTGATAACTGCACCACAGTTTCATTCCAATTTAGAATCAGTATTGATGGCCCAGGGGGTGGTTACAGGAGTAGCTGGCTCGATTCATAACTAAACATGTTAGCCCCCCTAACCACTGCGCTGGGAGACTGACTGTGCCGTGTGTTTTACAGGGGCGGGCAGGGACCGACGGGATCAGAGGTGTGCCTGGAGAGGTGGGGGGTAAGGTGAGTACCGGACCGGACAGGAATGTGCTGTGCATTTTTATTTCACCCGCATGTCTAATTAGCCCCCCCGCCCCGCCCGTCACTTTGAGAGGTCCCTCTCTCTTCTCTCTTCTCTCTTCTCTCTCTCGGCAGGGCCTCTCGGATCATCTTGTTTTAATCTCCTTTATTCATCTCACTCCGTCCTCATCGCCACACATTTCTTTTTGATTACCCTTTCTTCTGTCCTCTAATCCCAAGTAAAGGGAATATAGTTGACTTTATATCTGTACATACATACCTGTGCATGCATGCATACACCAGGGATGGAAATAAGACTCCCATTGCACAGCAGTTTGATCCATTCTTGATTCCTGAGCTTGTTACCTATACACTGGGGTTGATCAAGCTGGTGTTAAAACCTGGAATGGATGAAACTGCTATGCAATGGTTTTATTTTCATCCCTTGACACACATACATACATACAATAATCTTTAAGCTATTGAAATGAAAGTTGGCATGGGTATTCTGCATGTGTTCTTCTGCACTGTGACCAATCATTGCGTACTGTTGTGTCATGACCTCCGACCTCTGATTTGTTGGGCCTGTCAGAGCGATGCTGACGTTAAAGTGTTTTAGTTGTAGTCTTCGGTTCCCACTCTTTATCGTAACACAGCTGTACACTTACAGAGTCACGCTGCTGTAGATTTTGTGTGACAGAGTTGTAACATTTTTTAGGAAGTGGATCTGTTAGGGCAGCTGTAATAATCAACCACTTTAAAAACACTCAGTAAAAACAGACTGTGTCACTAAGTCAAGTAGACAAACGCTCCGGCTCATGCCACACTAAGTGTTTCCTCCAGTCTCCGCTTTTTGAAAGAGGGAAAAAACAGCTGTAAATTTTACAGACCTGGAACCAAACAGCTAAGTAATATAAACTAAGAGATTACGTTTTTCCGTAGCTGTGATAACGCTTAATTATTTCTCCAGCATGACACTTTCCCCATTAGAACATTAGCTTAAACATTTTCACTCAAAAAACAAAGTGCTTGCTGTTAATGGCTTGTCTTTGTTTTAAAGGGCGACAGAGGCTTTGACGGTCTTCCAGGTCTCCCAGGGGATAAAGGACACAGAGTAAGTGAAAATAATAGATTGCTGTTACACTAAAACACGTAACCCTGATCTCTTACACTGCCACTGTATTTATTAATAGAAAGCTAAGGTTTTTTTAAATTTTTTAAGGTGCTCCAAAAGGTGCATATCCCATGTGTTTTCTCAGATGTGTTTCCTATAAAACTTTGATGGCTACCCCCTTTTTATGTCTGTTTGCTTACTAGAAGCCAGATCCATTCTTAGCGATCTAATGTATAACCTCCTCCTGCTGCAAGTATGTATACCAGAAGAATGCCTGTTTTTTCTTTTTTTTTATTACGGGGTTGCTGTGTGTCTTAGCATCAGATTGAACAGGATTGGACAGGGACGTGGCTACTTGAACAAGTTCTTATGTCAAACAGTTAATCACCTCTCTCTCTCTCTCTCTCTCTCTCTCTCTCTCTCTCTCTCTCTCTCTCTCTCTCTCTCTCTCTCTCTCTTGTTTGCTTTAGGGAGAACTTGGAAAGCCAGGATTTCATGGCCCTGTCGGGGAGCCTGGCGAGAGGGTAAGAATACCACAGTAGTAGCGCAGGATACCTGGACCTGGGTTCAAATCCGGCTTGGCTCAGCGGATGATTTTCAAGGTTCTGAATCCAAGTCACTGTGTCTCCAGACTTGCATTTGAACCTTATTGCACTGTCCCTTTGTTTGCAATCATGCAGAATGGTTCTTCTCATGGCAATACGCTCAAATTGAGAAGTCTGTGACCCGAGGTAGTTGGGAGGAGTTGCTCTTGAGTTCCAGTTGCAAGCAGTACGTCTTCACGCTAGAAGGCGCTGGCACTAACCTCAATCCACAAGGGGTGTTCACTAGATGGCGCTGGTGCTTAGAACCACAAAGACCGAGCTAGCCTACGTAACATATGTCTATGGCTGTCTGAAGTGAAGAACCGCTTATAAACCCCAAGCACCTGAAACCCAGACTGATCAAAAAGCAATAGAAATACAGCATTTGAGTAATTGCAAGAAGAACCTTTCACAGTGATTGGAAAGCATCATAAAAGGTAAGACAAGCCATGAGACTCTAATTTAAACCTATTCTATGCTCTTTATTCTAGTACCCTGCATTGCTCAGTCGACCTATACTTAGAATAACAAGAAGCAGACATATATCTTGAAATCTGTACACATAGATATAACAAGAACGCATAATATGATAAGTATTTGGAAAAAAAAACAACATTCCTGTGTTATCGGGATAGGTTGACATGCAAGCTGTTTTGATCAAAATTATGAATGTACATAAAACAGATATTAAAGTTTTAATTATTGAGGGTTGTATGTGGGACCACACACATGGTCGTTGCTGGACAATTTGGGAAGGTTTTATTGAGGATACACCAGGATAATGCCCTCTTAACATGAAACTTGATTAGCTGAGAAGGTTAATTTGATAACATTTAAGAACAACACACACCCACGGAAGGAGGTTTCCAAGCAATGTCAGACAACATGCATAGTTGTAGGAAATGGACAGTTTAGCAGATTATATACCCAAATGCAATCCGAAAGGACTGTTGGATACGGAGTCATATTTTCAAAGCGTTTACTCCATTTGTTAATGAACGCCGTTATTTTGGAAAGAGGTCAAACGTCTGTTAATTTTACAAAACTGGAACCCAACAGCTAAGTTATGCATTGCAAGTTCTCTATAGCTCACTCAAGGGGTTCTGTAGCCGTGGAAACGCTTTGGAAGTGAGGAGCTGTAAACAGGAGGAAGAAATAGACAATTACATTGAGATTCAAGGCAGACCTCCCAATCTGGGACTGGGATGAGAGAGCTTTGTGGGCTCCAGTCACGTTACGCAGACGGGCAAATGTGTCAAGCCAACATCTGGAGCTGTGTGATTCCTGCCTTCTGCTCGCTTCAGTACTGCCAGCTTCTCAAATCCTTATTCAGCTTGGGAGTGTTCCTGCTCCTGTTTGTAGGCTTTCTTCTCAATTGTAATAGTTTGTTCTGTGAAGTTTGAAGTTAGATATTATAACACACACACACACACACACACACACACACACACACACACGCACACCCCCATACACACACCCACACTCACACCCACATCCACACCCACATCCACACACACACGCACACCCCCATACACACACCCACACTCACACCCACATCCACACCCACATCCACAAGGACACACACACACACACACACACTCACACACACCCACACACATACACACACACACACACACGCACACATCCCCATACACACCCACACCCATACGCACACGCACACACACACCCACACCCACACACTCACGCGCACACGCGCGCACACACTACATAAATATCCTGCTCGTAGTGCATTCTTTTTGCAGTTTTAGAGAGTTCATTTTCATTCATGGATTCATTTTAGAATCAATTTACTGTATGTTTAGAAATACTAAAAAAAAAACAATAAATGAAACGGCAAACGTATCTTTCTCAATGTCTTCTAAAGGAACATCTCCGGAGTGTGTTTTGAATGCAGTTGGAATCCAAAAATATGCATTCTTCAATCCATTACATCATTGATAAATACCGTCTTATCAATATCTTTATAACCTGAATATATACAGCTATGGCCAAATGTTTTGCACAACCCAATTTTGCCTCATAAAGAGAAATGAAACCTGCTAAATAATGTTACATTAACATATTGAATTACATACCGCTTTGTAGTTTTCAATATCAAAAATTGAAAAATGTGATATTTCGAAATCTAACATGAAATACTGGACTACTTTTATGGCTTCCGGTAGACTTTTGCGATATCATTTTGTAGTTTTATTGATTACATGATGTTAAATAAAATATCGAATTTATGTTCATATAGGTTTAAATTATTTTTATTATGTCTCAATCCTAAAATTCTAGGTGATGCAAAACTTTTGGCCACAGCTGTATATACCAACAGCCAGAAGTTACTGTTAGTCCTGGTGCTCTCTTTTGAATTGCACGTCAGTGTGTAACATGTACTGCTCTTTGTGTTACAGGGACCTGATGGACCTGCAGGACCAAGAGGCTTGGCTGGTGAACCGGTGAGTACCTGAATTAATACACTTACGGATCCCTGTGTAGAGATACAGTATATCCCATGTTAAATCATCTCTGTGTGAAGACATGGCCCCTTGCTCGGCTGTCATGTGCAGGTTTCACTGTAATTGCATTTTCAGATTTAGCTATTCTGCTAAAACTAATTATGCAACTTGCATATCCAGGCTGGGTGGCAGTAGTGTGGTCTGCTGCTCCAATGAGCAAAAAAAAAAAAAAAAAACAAAAACAAATAACAACTCCTGTCAATTTAACAAATTGGTTCCACTGTAATTTAACACCCTAAATGTCATTTTGTAGCTTTGTTTACAGACCCTCTGCACAGTGGTCCTCAGACTCTATGGTCAATAGTTTTCCTCCTCTCCAGTCCATATTTACTATATTCCATATTTCATATTCTAATAAGCAAAAATAGTTACCATTCCATCAGGTACTTCCCCATGTTTGTTTTCAAGCCGCACCGAAAGCGTTTGAACGCACTCCGTTGCACTGGCATTACTCACAGGTTCTCAGCAATGAGAGCCGCGTGTTTGTCTTTCTGGAGATGAAGAGATGCACCGGGAACCTGCTTCAGCTCAGCAGCGGGTGATGTTGTCATTTCCATATCAATCACTTTCCCTGCAAAACACAGATGTCGGTTGTGTATGGGAGGCTTTGGCAGCTCACACAGTTGCATAGCAGGCCCGGCACCCAACTCTGCCTCATAAAATTACTTAAACAGCTGGCGACTTCAAACAGGCATCGCAAGCATGTGGCACAGGCTCATTTTTAAAGCAATCTGCATGTGTTTTATTGTATTGGGCAGAATCAAAGGTACTTTTGCAGCATTGTGAAATTTTCGCTCCCTTCTCGATTTTATTGTGTAGTTGAAAACACGATTCACCTGTGGTTTAAAGTCCAGCACCTGAAACAGTGTTAATAATGATTACATTATTCTCAGATAGGCCTGGCACGTTGGTATTTACGTTGAGATGCTGTTATGATACAATGATATTTATTTTGCACAGGTAGGAAATTACATCTTACTGCTGCAGTAGCAGGTGCATGGCTGTTTGACTAAGGGGTGCAGCTCCTGTGGTATGTCAGTATGGTGTCACATTTTCATATGGTCTTTATGAACCAACATACACCAGTAATCCACATCGGTGCCTTGTGTTGCTGTTTCAGGACCGCTGTGCAGTGTTTGTCTCTAGTAAGGCTTCTCATTGTTTAGCTTGCTTTTCATCAAGGTTGTAGACATGTATCTTGACTCACTTGTTCTTTCCTGCAGGGTATCCGTGGTTTAGTTGGACCCCGAGGATCTGCAGGCCCCCCTGGACAGCCCGTAAGTGACATTTCCATTGCAGAGGGGTAGCTGGGTGACACAGTGGGTCCGCAGTGACGTAAACCTTGCACAACCTAGCACAACTGAAGCACGCAGACAAAGAACCGGATATGTTTTCTAATATATTAGTTAATTTTCAAATGTGCATGTGCTTGAAGCAGTGCCACTATATCAGGAGTGGCCAAAGCTGGCACTTTCCATTCCTGGTCTTTGTTCCACCCCTGCTCTAAGTTGTTTAATTCAACCAGTTAAAACTGCATTGAGACCCTGAAGTAGTTAATTATATAAGGGTACCTGTTAAACCTGGAGTGGATTGGCCCTCCAGGATTGTGATTGGACATGCCTGCATGATATGTACCACATTTACCCTCATGGAGGTGCAGTGCAAGCAGCCATCCACCAGATGGCGCAGAGACCAAAAGGAACTCTATGAGCCAAGTTCACAATTAACATGATCTTTGATGATCGTGCACTTTTCTTTTATACAATGGACAGTGAAGTGGAAAAAAATAGTAAGAAACGATTTAGATGGTCTTTGGAGTCCTTAGTTTTGCACGTTGCACACTGGTATTAAAAAGATTTGATGCAGAACAGCAACAGGTCTCTGCTAAACAATCATTTTTTTCATCGTTGATTTTAAAAAGCGTCGTCGTTTTTGTTCTTTCAGGGAATTCGCGGAGTGGACGGAGTTCAAGGGCCTAAAGGAAACTTGGTAACTATATAAGAAAGAAATAGTCTTTCTTTTTTAATACATTTTAGTTTCTGATGCAAAAGACAATGAACAGCTACCCAGTTCTATATGCATATGGTCTAGGAATTAATATGTTCTAGGAATTACCCATTGAAGCTTACTTCTGGAATCGGGTGACTGCTGTTGACTCTGATTAACTTGGGGTGGAGGTGCCATTATTTCTTTCTCTTCTTCTACTGGGAGATGGCTTTGATTTATAGAAAACTGTTGTTAGAAGCTATGCTGAATTTGTAGATACAGGCATGGAAATAAGACTCCTATTGCTTAGCCGTTTCACCCATTCCAGGTTTTACTACAAACTTCATAAGGACAGTGTATAGATAACAAGCTCAGGTGTGTCATTAAACTCATAGTAAAACCAGGAATGGATCAAACTGCTATGGAATGGGAGTCTTATTTCCATCCCTATGGATATCTTCAGAACCACCTGGTTGATCATTTTTAGAACGAACCACAGCAAAAAAACAACGATTTGTGATTTGTCGGGTTTTATTTTCTCTAGGGACCTCTAGGTGAGCCTGGCCCCTCTGGGCAGCAAGGAAATCCCGGAGAACAGGTAAGGGAGCGGAATGGAGTTTAAAGTTTATTACTACAGGAGGTAATGTACTTGCATTCACCAGGGAATCTGCTGCTCAGCTAACAAGACCTACAACCTTACATATCAAATCTTATAATATTACACCCGAATTCTATAATTCCGCAACAGCCTTCAAAATTTTTTTCAAAACGATTTTCAATATGAATATATGGATTATAAATGTGTTATATGACGTGTTATCTATTAAGTGCAATCTAAGTGTAATTTTGCTGCCATTTGCTTTCACTGAGTCTTGTTAACCAGGGATTCACACCAGAGTTGCCAGTGTAAGCTTTATGAATGAAGGTAAACCTGGAATGAACTACTTTGTTACGCTATAAAGATGAGACCAGACTGTTTCACATTTTAACAATGTTACCATTTATTAGTTCCAAATACCCACGTCACATTCTACATTGAACGCTATTGTTTAGATCCAATACGTGCCGCTAGTATTAACAGAGATAGACAACTGATCAGATTGCCTGAACCTCTGGAGAGAGTCCTCAGACTGATTCACCGCTAATCCACCATGACCCTGGAGGTATTAGAGTCTTCTCTATCTGTGTCGCCTCTATGCCTGGTATTTATACCATATGGGCTCAGGACATGCGTGACCACAGTCTGTTTTTGTTATCTTACTAATTATCAAATGGATTTGAGCCCTTTACTCCATTCAAGTGCATCCGACCACTAACCCATCTCTTTAGGTTACTGTGATTGACAGTTTCCCAGATTTAATTCCATACATTTCTGCACTGGATCTCTCCAATCATTATTAACCAATGCATTTCACTCTGCTATGACGTCAAATCCATGTTCACCTTGCAACGGTAAAGGTCATGCTACTGCGTGGTTGTTATCACTGAGGTCCAGTTTCCCATGATGTTTCTAAGGGTTTAGTAGCCCTGCCGATGCTGCTTTTGTGCCACAGTAATTGCTGCTGTTCTTGCTTTTCAGGGTCTTCCTGGTCCACAGGGTCCTATTGGAATGCCTGGTGAAAAGGTGAGTGTGGATGGGCTGTTCTAGGGGCTGTCTGGTACCCCTCTGTTGCAATCTCTTGCAGTAATATATCTCAGCAGGTTGTGTGTGTGTCAGATGCATGCATTGGGAGTGTCTTTATTAGATGGACCAAGAGGGTACCATCGCTGTCATGAAGAAAAGTCACCAAAGGAATTGTTTGTTTAGTAGAAGGACCAAGAGGGTACCAAGATGTATTGGAAAGCAGTTACAAAAAGAAGGAATTGTTAAAGAATGATGTCACCACAGGTTAGGTCTGGTTTAGAAGTCATTTGTTGGACCAGTGGAAAGTGGTAATTATGCATAAAATACCTGTTTGCTATTTGCATGTTGGTTTTGATGTTTATTAAAGCATTAGTATTAAACTGACTAATTGTTGTACTGAACGAATCACTCTGGGTTAAAAAACAGGCTTATTTTCCTATCTGTGTCTGACATACCAACACTTACATTTTAGACTAAAGCAGGGGTGGCCAACCCTGGTCCTGGAGAGCTGCAGGGTTTTCAGGTTTTTGTGCCAACCGAGTTCTCAATTACTTAATTGAACCAATTTCTTTGCTTAATTGGTCAACGCTTCAATTTTTTTTCCAGGTCTTAAATCAATGGAAAAGGAAAAAAATATAGAGACAGCCCCCAAATAAGTAACCACTGTCAAAACTCTGTAACAGCGTCCCTTTGGCGTGACCTCTGGGATTAGTAATAACGTGGAATTCCTGCCCCTTTCTGTTGCAGGGTCCCGTTGGAAAAGCAGGTCTGCCCGGACTTTCAGGGTCAGATGGTCCTCCGGTGAGTATTTCACAACCCGAGCGCTCAGTTTGTTTAGCCGTTTTGGTGTCAGACGGTCTGTTTGAAAGCTTCTTCGACAGAGGAGGGGCGTAAACGTTGATGATTTGAACCTGCCACAAACACAGAAAATCAATAAATCATCACCTACACTTTCTATCTTTATAAAAAAAACATGCTGTTAAATGAACACAGCTAACGTCGACAAGAATCTCTTTTATGGTAGAGATATCGGGCAGGCAGGCAGGCGGGGGGGGGGGTGCGACTAACAAGCTACAGCACAGATCAGAAGGTGGGAATGATGGATAAACTCTTTCTTTCAACAGGGTCACCCAGGAAGAGAAGGACCACCAGGAGAGAAAGGGGTTTTTGTAAGTTTTGTAACTTCCCCAGTACATATTAATTTAAAACTAGAAGAAACCTTGCATCGTCCTTGCAGTCTTTTTGTTGTGCGTGGCATCCCTTCGTGATCGTTGCATTTTTATTGGCATGGAGTTTCCAGACTGTAATGGCTGGTATACTGGACTTGACCTGTTCAGTTGTGTATTTAGAGATAAAGGGGGTGGAATACATCTTTTTAAGCATATTTTTTCCTTCTGTGTAGGGTCCCCTTGGAGCCCAGGGTCCGATTGGCTACCCCGGAACTCGTGGAGTTAAGGTAATTGTCCCACAGGGAATTATTTCAGACATGCTCTGGCGAATACAAAAACGAATACAATCAAGTGTGCTGAACCCACTACTTTGACCTGCAGGTTTGGAGGAACTTGGATCAAACCAGAGCATTTCAAAACCGCAGTACAGGTTTACAATTCAAGCCTAATATTTAAATACAGTATAGTTTACAGTAAGTGCAAATATTACTGGTAAAATACAATTTGAACTAGGATGCAACAAGTTAGGATTACAACGAGGTATGTCTACAATGATAATAGTAGTGCAATAGTGTAAGGATAGTGCATTAGCTGAAGATCCAGTAACGTGGTGCTGAGGTCAGGCAAGTCCAGTGTAGACAGGTGGGTCTTGAGGAGGCAGCGGAAGGCGGTGAGAGACGGAGCAGTCCTGAAGTTCTCCAGTAGCTGGTTCCACAGCAGAGGGGCTAGGGAAGAGAAAGAGCAGGCATGGGAGGATGGAGAGTGGAGGCAAGGCATGACCAGTCAGCCACATTAACACCGTGGTAAACGTCACACACAGTATTCCACCAGCAGTCATCTTGTCACACTGCATTCAAAGGGAATCAAAGGGTAGCAAACCCTATCTGCTGCTGCTGTGTTTATGCTTTAAAACTTTGCAGGCATTTCCAATAGGCGCGCTTGAGGTTAAACTACTCCTGTCAGCAGAACAGTCGCATGTTCCATTCTGAGTGCTTGTGAACTACAGACCTGAACTTCAAGCAGTCCTCTCGCATCCTCCGCTGATCCATTATACATCATTACACATCAATTATCCAGAACACAAGCTCGAGATTTCTTTATCTTTTTCTATCTTTTTTTATCCCGCAGTAGGGAGCCGCACACCCCATTACAATCTTCTAATATGCATCGTTTAGTGTTCTGTTTCAAAGAGGCGCAGGCTGCTGCAGTGAGACGGATAATGAGGGCTCTCTTTCATTCTTTCTCTTTTTTGTTTCTTTCTTTCTCTCTTTTCTTTTATGCTCATTTTTTTTATTATTTGAACCTATCCATCAGATCCTTTATTTAACCAGTTATGATTTGGTTCTAGTTTTCAGTGAGAGTGACACAGGGTCTTTCATTTTTCAAAATGTTCCCAAAAAAAAAGCAAAGTAGCCTGTCCTCAAATGAAGACAATGGCACTTAACGGGTTTAGCTGAACTCTAATCGAAGTGCGCGCTGTGTCGTAGTGTTAAGCTGATAGGTACTGTACATTGTGTTTTTCCCTTACAGGGTGCCAATGGAGTCCGAGGCCTCAAAGGAAACAAAGGTGAAAAGGTAAGGACTGTGTGAAGAATGTGAATCTGGGGAGACAGACTCACCTTTAGTTTCATCTGCCACCCACTGCGCTTCAGGCGTGACCGAGTTTTAATTTAGCAAGAATCCAAAAACGACGCTGTAATCTCACTTCTTCCGGTAACTGTATTTGAAGCCTTTGTTCATATTGCACATCCTTTAAATTGTAATGTTTAACTTGAAAGAACAGGGATTTTAATAAGGGAAAGTGGAGGTAAACTTGTAGTGTGGTTTCTGTGGCTAACTCTAATGCTGCAGTAGTAGGGAAAAGACTCCATGAGTTCTTTGCTGTTGTTGGTTTGTTAATTTTAACGGAAAGTGAAAATACGTATAACAGCTAAACTAAGTACCGGATCTTGTAACAATCAGCTAATAATAATAATAATAATAATAATATAGTCATGCAAAAAGAGGTTGGAGTTTACAGGACATTAAAATCCACGGTGTTTGATTGGTGGAAAGCTTTTGAAGGTTCGAGTCCTTTTGTGACGGCCTCTTCTTGTTCTTCTGCAGGGTGAAGATGGCTTCCCAGGGTTCAAAGGTGACATGGGGCTGAAAGGAGACGGAGTAAGACTTTAACACATCCTTCAGAGACTGGCCCTCAGCCTTATACTGAGGCTTTCACTGACTCACACTGCTTATTAATACAGGGTTAGGATGTCACACGAGGTCTGCCCCCAGTCCTGGGTTTCAAAACCTCTCTTGTTTAGGTATCTTAGAATGAATACTCAAGGGTTGCTACAAAATCAAATGATGACAAGTGACAAAGTTTGGTCCACTACACACACACACACACACACACACACACACACACACACACACACACGTATATATATATAATTCAAAAGTTCAAAAGTTGTGCATGCTGATGCGCTGGGGAGGCCAAATCTAGACTGATCCTCAGAGCCAGCATTGCATGATATAATAAAAATATAAGTTTATATAAAGTAGTGTTAATTAGAATTAATACAGATTCAAAGATAGAAGTAAAAATTATGTCACAATATATAGAACACCATTACATCATGTAAGAATAAATCATGAATTTGAATGTAAACAATAACAAGTAGTTGTCATGCCGTCAAAAACCTATAAATACCTCCAATGTTTGGATTCAAACACAGGCTCCCTTGAGAAAGATATGTACAACATATCGAAACGTTGGGCAGCTGGCTCTTTGAGCTAATATATATATATATATATATATATATATATATATATATATACTCATTATTTTTTAAATTGCACTGCAACAAAACAACAGCAATTGTAGATTTCCACTGTGCCAACATGCCCGGGCCCAGTTAACGCTGGGGCCCTTCAAAGCTAGTTTTCCCTGTCTGACTTGACTTGTGTCGTCTGTCATGTCACCAGGGCGACGTCGGAGTGATGGGATCCCGTGGAGAGGACGGTCCCGAGGGTCTAAAGGGTCAAAGTGGGCCGACCGGTGAGGCTGGGTCAGCCGGTTCCGCTGGAGAGAAGGTAGCGGCTTCTTATCTTCCTTTGACTCCCCCCTCCCCTTGCTCCTCACCCCTGACAGCGTGTTCCTAACGGTCTCTCTCTCTCTCTCGCTCTCTCTCTCTGTCTCCTTTTCAAGGGTAAACTCGGAGTGCCCGGACTTCCAGGCTATCCCGGGAGACAGGGACCCAAGGTAGGAACTTTTTGACATTTTTCCATCACACAGCAGGCTAGGACTGCATCAGTTTGCTGCCTTTGTAATATGAAATATATCATTTTTTCAGTCATTGTTGACAGCCTTTGAAATACAGTTTTAATTAAAGCCGTAGGCGCAACTGCATGTCGGTTTGCAAGAGTCTTCTTATTAACATGTTTTGATGACAAAAAATAGTTTGATATTCAGTTAAAGACCTTAATAACTCATTAGTTAACACTTTGTGAATATTCCGTTAATAGGGCATTAGTTGTGTAATACCACTTAAAAGGAAGTGCTGTTGCTAAATTATTGGACTAATCTTATATCTTGTTGTTTTTTTCTCTCGCAGGGCTCAGTTGGGTTTGTAGGATCTGTAGGTCTTCTTGGAGAAAAGGGCAAAAGGGTAAGTTTTTTTTATCAGAATGACACCACTCTGATTATACAGTGATAACCACACTGTAACTAGACACCTATGACATCATCACAATAGAGTAAACCGAAGTTCTAAATAGAACCTTCTGCAGGAACCTTTTGGGAAGTAGGTTCCAGTACAGTGTACCTGCCTGGGGACTTCACAGGAATAGCAGAGCAATGAACCAGAGGAGAGTTTTGATAGGATTCTGAAGAGGATTCTAAATTCCAGGGTGTATGAGCAAAGCGGTGAAAAATGTACCAGACCAAGGTCAGATCACAAACTGACCCCCAGCCTACAGCATTTGGGTATAATCTGAGAAACTGATGAATTTATACAAACTAGTACACATTTTGAACCTGTAGATAGTCAGAGATTCTGACGACCCTCCCATATGTGTGCGCACTGGTTTACACGATCTTACAGAACACATAAGCTGTAAATCATATTAAGAGCATAGTTATAGGCTGGAACTGCCTTCGTCTGAGAAAGGGAATCCACAGAGGAGCTTTTGAATTTGCATTGGAGTCACAGCCAGCCTGCTGATTGTGTGTGTTGCATTGCAGGGAGCGGCTGGAGAGTCTGGGACTGCTGGACAGAGAGGTCCAACAGTAAGTATTACAAACATTCACGTACCGGTATGTACATTTCAAGGTGTTTTAAAGTTCGCAAGGCGCGTAGAATGTTGTCTTTGCATTGTCTGAAGAATGCCGGTCAACTATAAGAACATAAGAACATAAAAAAGTTTACAAACGAGTGGAGGCCATTCGGCCCATCTTGCTCGTTTGGTTGTTAGTAGCTTATTGATCCCAGAATCTTATCAAGCAGCTTCTTGAAGGATCCCAGGGTGTCAGCTTCAAAAACATTACTGGGGAGTTGGTTCCAGACCCTCACAATTCTCTGTGTAAAAAAAGTGCCTCCTATTTTCTGTTCTGAATGCCCCTTTATCTCCATTTGTGACCCCCTGGTCCTTGTTTCTTGAGTGCAGTAGGCCGTTGTGTGTGTTTTTTTTTCATATTCAGTATTTCTTGACAGTCTTTTCCGTATACAGTTACATGCTGTCCACATGCAGTCTTATACACTGATATGTGCTGCAGTAATTCACAGTGAGGGAAGGCTTCTTTTAATGCTTTTCTGATCGGTTACAGACATTCCTGGCATGTTGGCTGGAGTCTTTCAGGTGTTTCTTTGGCTCCGAATTCCTCTTTCTTATCTCTTATTCCCACCCCTCTTCGATAGCAAGAGACCCAACGCAATATACAGTAACATGCCACTGCGTCGAGTCTTAATTCTTATTTCCAATCTAAATCACGATGCTGAACATGAGCCGCTCATAACAGCCCCGTTCACTTTGCTCGCCTCTAACAAATTATTCTTGTCTAGGGTGCCCGAGGCGGGAGAGGACAGAAGGGACCGACTGGGAAACCAGGGATGAAGGTAGGATCGGGGCAGCAGTGTGGAGTAGTGGTTAGGGCTCTGGACTCTTAACCGGAGGGTTGTGGGTTCAATCCCTGGTGGGATTGCCACGGATTATCTGGGATGATTTGGGATTATTTCAGATTGTGTGGGATTTTTTTTTTTTTTTTTTTTTCTCAGTCACCATTTAATATATCCCTTACGATATTTTTTCATGCCTATAAATATATACTTGTATGTAATGTGTTTCATTTTTAAAGCACTGGGTTAAAACGCTGTGCACTTGAGTGGGATTGTTTGTGACACAGAGGCTTGTCTCTTTCTTCAGGGCACTGCTGGCAATGAGGGGCCAGCTGGCTCTCCTGGCGATAAGGTAAGCCAGAGGAACTGCGTTTTGCGTTGGCATCTATACGTATTAGCCTTGTTCAAGTGGAGAGGTTCATTTTCAAAAAGGTCGTGTCCTCAAAGTAATCTCGAACCCTGAAAACTGTGCCCAATATACTAGGGTCATCTCAGAAATTGCCTTTGGGTATGCAAAGTGGCTCTTACAGTAGGTGAGACTTTTATCTATAATGAACAGTTGAATAAAAGTGTGCAGGTCTGTCCACTACAGCATATGCGCCTCCCTCTGCTCTGTGTTGTATTACCAGTGAAAATCACACAGGGGCTTTTTAGTAATTTATTTTCCTTTCAATTATTAGGGGCCTCAAGGGCCACAGGGGCCAAATGGGACACCAGGACCTAAAGGGCCAAATGTAAGTAAACCGAAAACTTCACTAATGACATTATGGTATCATTTTGCATGGAATGTGTTGCCAGTTTACATATAAATGTGCTACTAATTCAGTAGAAGTCCTCGTCTTTTACTGTTTAAGTTCATTGCTTTGCAACGAGCCGTCTCCTTCAGGGTAGGGCTAATCATAAGAGTTCAGGAGTACACGTAGAGCTATGGACAAAAGTTTAGCATCCCCCTATAGAATTAATTTTGCTTCATAAAGTCGAATGAAACCTGCTGAACAATGTTACGTTAACATATTGAATTACATACCGCTTTGTAGTTTTCCAAATACTTAACTAAAAACTGACAAATTTAAAAACAAAATAATTTAGAAATCTAACATAAAATACTGTACTACGATCATGGCTTCCGGTAGACTTTTCCGATATCATTTTGTACTTTCTTTGATTACATGGTGTTAAAGAAAGAATTCATATAGTTTGTTTTGTTTTGTTTTGTTTTGTTTTTTTTTTAATTATGACTCAATCCTAAAATTCTAGGGGATGCAAAACTTTTGGCCACAGCTGTAGTTGCATTTGAAAGCGCGGCACGCATTGTGTAGCGTTTCTGCGTTACCCGCTTCCCCTAGCTCCGACTTCGAGATCCGCTGTTTCTTGAACATTGTTGGATGTCGCGCTAGTTGCCTGGCAACCCCACACTCTTTCTGTTGCCATTTGACCTCTAGAAGCGTTTTAAGCCATGTAGTGTTGGAGAGGCTATCCATGCAAAAAAAAAACAGAGCACGGAAGTCTGCTTGTATTCTTGTGGGTCCATTTGAACAGAATGCTGAGCACGACACACGTGTGGACTCAGAGACAAGCGCCTCCCGTCCATAATTGCTAAAGTGAGCGCAACCTTGAAGATCTCAGTGGTAATGCATTGGAAAGATAGGAGGCTACAAAATGCAAGAGCGAGCATTGTGAAACGCAGAGGAATGTGTTCAAAGTATTTACTCTTTAATGTTGCAACGCTGAGAAACAAACAATTGGAGAAGGCTTGAGAGATAACCTTTACCAGTTGAGGAGTTAATTAAAGACTGGAAACAAACCCTTTGAAATGACACGCCATAGAGCTTTTGCATATCTATAACCTTCACAACCAAAGCAAAAAGTGAAGCTAGTCTTACTGTGTGCAGGGGACTCTTGTACGTTTTTTTTAATATGTTCATTGTTTGGGTATAGTCTCAATAGTGCTGCATTTAGCAATACTAAATACTGAAGACACCTCTAATGACAAACGTTTTGATAAGAAGTCATTGTGTATAGCCTGTAGTCAATGGGTGTGAACAGTCTGTAGACGTGGCTGTAGAAATTCAAGATTGGACAGTCCTCCCAAACAGCATGAGCAAATAACACACAATGCTATTGAAAACGTCGAGACATTCTGCAAGCACAAACTGCTCGTTCAGCAGGTCCTCTCAAGGGTTAATGATGAATTCCTCACAGATTGCTCCTCTGCTTCTATAAAGCAGGTGCCCCTGTTTACACGTGAATGACCTTCTCCCTTTTCTATGCAAGGGTCTTTCTGGAAAAGATGGGATCCCAGGGCATCCTGGACAGAGGGGTGAACCGGTGAGTCACGCAGACGGGGGGGGGGGGGGGGAATTGAACCCTCTATATTAAATATATATATATTAAAGACTGGAAGAAACACTTTGATAATATGGCTAATGTACCCCTTTGTTTTTATGCTGACTATACAGAGCTACTTTGATTCCCTGTTCTATGTTGAAAGGGTTAGTATATAGAAATTAAGCAGGTCATAAAGCAGGACTTCATTGAATGATTGACCCCCCCCCCCCCCCCCTCCAATTGAAACCTCCTTAAATGAAACAGATTTCAGAAGAGAAACGCATGATTCATAGGCGTGGAGCAGATTTGGTTTCTCTATATATTTCAACGATAACCA
Organism: Acipenser ruthenus; assembly: GCF_902713425.1. Taxonomy (NCBI): domain Eukaryota; kingdom Metazoa; phylum Chordata; class Actinopteri; order Acipenseriformes; family Acipenseridae; genus Acipenser; species Acipenser ruthenus. The sequence continues at coordinate 2,546,235 of NC_081222.1, forward strand.
AATGTGTTCAACACAACAACAAAAAAGTGAAATGACAGTTTGTTTCAGCAGCCTGACGCTGAGGCTTTGGGGAGCTGTTCAAGACCCAGCTCAGCTTCGTATCAGTGCGATTTATTAAAATGTAACCACAGGCAATTAGTTGAACCTTCTATAATTAGCGCTGAGCAGACTTACAATGGCACCTCTTTAATGAATCTGTCTGTTATATATTTCTTTCAGAGTAATTAGGTCATTAAGTAATTTTGTCATTCGTTCCCTTTCTCTTTATTCTTTTAATGATACATATAAATCCTCTTCGGTCACGGTTTTTAAATGACATTTTTGGAAATTTTAAAACAGTTTGTGTCAACTCCATGCTGTTCGAGAAGTTGTCAAAACTTTGAACAAAACTTTTATGAGATAGATACATATATTGAAAACTTAACCTGGTACAGTTATACACGCAGTGACTGAAGGGGATATATATATATATATATATATATATATATATATATATATATATATATATATATATATATATATCTAGTGTACTGTTATGTTCATTACCACGAATTGGCTATGTTTGTACTACCAGAGTACCACTGCCATTCAGAAGCACATACTGTTATTAGGGTTAGTAAGAAGTGCTTAGAGGTGCAGTAGGTTACTGCAAAGGTGGAATAACTATTTACAATGATCATGAGCACTTTCCTTAGTTTTTGATTTCAGAAGTTCAGTGCACACACCCAAACACAGACACACAGAGACACACACATGCACACACACACACACACTCACACAGACACACACACACTCAGGTAGGCTTTTTATATTGCTTTTAAGCTTTTAATGGTTTGTGACACAAATGATCCCTCGGGTTTGTATTAAGAGGAGGCACTGTAGCGCTGAGCCCCGAGGACCTGGCTTTGTATTAGTCTTTGTATTGGATATGTTGACATTTTTTAAGCACTCTGTTTTCTATTTTATTTAGGGTTTCCAAGGTAAAACTGGCCCTCCAGGACCCATGGGAGTAGTTGGACCGCAGGTAAGCACGTAAAAAACCTGCTTAGTGCCACAGGACCCAGTTCACTCAGCCTTTCAAGAAGGTCTGTGCTGATGAATGAACCTGTTCCGCTCTAGGGAACCCCTTTTAATAGTCTGCTACAGTAAAAGCATAGCAAGTGTAATAAAGCACAGTGAAAGCATGCTAAAGCACAGGTAAGCATTGTAAAACACAAGAGAGGAGAGGTAAAGCATATTAAAAAATAAACCATGGTAAACTACCCCTTGTAAAAGCTTTCCATAGTAAAAGCAAAGGAAAAATGTAATAAAGGACAGTGAAAGCATGGCAAAGCATAGGGAAGCATGGTAAAGCACAGAGAGGAGTGGTAAAGCATATTAAAAGAAGATGGCAAACCACGGTAAACTATGGGAAATGGCAGCGTATAACCATGGGAAATGCATGGGGAAACTACAAAATTACCATGCAAATTTTATAACTGTACAGAATGATAACTTATTCCGAATAATTCATATATGGTTAAATATGGGTTTTGTATTCATGAAACCTCAATTGACGATCATTTACATGGGGGGGGGGGCTGTCTGATGGGGCTGTCGGGAGGCTGTCAGACATCTTTGATGGTCAGTGTTTAATAGATGCGTCAATGGTGTAAATGGTCCACTGGGGTTAAAGGTTTAGGCGCATGTTGGTTTAAAACTAACGAACACATGTGCTTTCAGGGCAAATCAGGAGAGATTGGGCCGATGGGCGAGAGAGGACACCCTGGGTCCCCAGGACCCCCTGGAGAGCAGGGACTGCCAGGGTCAGCGGGAAAGGAAGGGTACAAGGTAAGAGGCTCCACTCGACTCGCGGGATATAGGAATATATAGGGGCTGATTTTCAAAACTCAATTTATCAAATGGGAAATAAGCCATCTAACCCAAAGAAAAGTCTCCCACAGTAAAAGCATAGCAAAGTGTAATAGAGCATAGAGAAAGCATGGTAAGCATTGTAAAGAATAGCGAGGTATGGTGAAATGTGTTAATAAACATGGCAGACCAGGGTAAGCTGTAGTACATGCATAGTATAGCCATGGGGAAAAAGCATGATAAAAAAATACAGAGCAAAAATACTGTGGTAAACTTTTACACGGGAACTTACTTAAACTGCCCAAAATTAAACACCCCCTTGTGTTTATTTTCAGTTTTGTCACTTTAACCTGTGTTTAGTTCTGTTATTTTTGAAAATAACGTAAAGGGCTTCTTAACGTAAAGGGATTTCTTAGTCTTTTTTCCAATTTTTTATTTTTAGGGAGATCCTGGCCCGCATGGAATTCCTGGGAAAAACGGTCCGGCAGGCCTGAGAGGTTTTCAAGGAAGAAGCGGAATCGCGGGCACCATGGTAACCCGTTTATTTTACCGTCCTCACAACCTAGCAGAGCTAAACATCGCATTTGAGTCTAATTCCATCCAATGACATCTGCAAAGCCCAATCACTGAGAAGCACAGTCAACTCCATGCAAATGTCCGCTCTGGTGCACTGGGGTTTGAGATCTGTCCTCTAAATCGCTGCAGGAAGAGCGATTTGAAAAAAAATAAAACTTAACAAGTGCTCTGGCTTTTCTGTTCCGTACCACAACATGGATCGTTATCGCTGTGTTACCTGTTTGACAATGTGGGCAATAATCCTGACACTATCAGTGCACTAGAGCAGACATTTTTTAAAGAGCTTTGAAACAGACTTTAAAGTTATAAGTGTAAAAAGTTGTCAGGATGTTAACAATACCTACTCTTTAAGCATCACTGTGTCATTCAAACCGTAGTGGCAGCAGGCACACAGCCAGCAGATCGTGCTTCAGACGCCAGTCCTGTAAAGTTGTCTGATCTCTGCTTGTGTCTTTTGCAGGGTCCTCATGGTTTGAAGGGAGGAGAGGGCCCCCCTGGTTCTTCTGGGCTACTTGTAAGTACTTTCATTATCCTGTTATGCAATGCGTTGCGGATGTACAGCGATGGCCAAAAGTTTTGCATCACCTAGAATTTTAGGATTGAGACGTAATAAAAAAAATAATAATTTAAACATAATTTAGATCTTTTATTTAACATCATGTAATCAAAGAAACTACAACATGATAATTAAACAAACTACAAAAGTCTACTGGAAGTTATAATAGTAGTATAGTATTTCATGTTAGATTTCAAAATGTCACGTTTTCCAATTTTTATTTAGTTTTTCGTTAAGTATACGGAAAACTACAAAGCGGTATGTAATTCAAAATGTGTTACTTCCATAGGGTGATGCAAAACGTTTGGTCATAGCTGTACAGTATGTAAGCACCTATCCTTATACACACATATATGGTTAACCAATTATTTTGATAAGGACATTCTATAGCTATGAGATTATATGGCGATGCGTGTCTGTGTGTCTTTGTCTAAGAAGAGCTAAACATCCAATCCATCCAATTACATTTGCAAAGCCCAATCAGCAGTGTGGAGTAGTAGTTAGGGGTCTGGACTCTTGACCGGAGGGTCGTGGGTTCAATCCCAGGTGGGAGTGCTGCTGTACCCTTGAGCAAGGTACTTTACCTAGATTGCTCCAGTAAAACCCCAATTGTATAAATGTGTAATTGTGTGTAAAATTAATGTGATATCTTGTACCAATTGTAAGTCGCCCTGGATAAGGGCATCTGCTAAGAAATAAATAATAATAATAATAAGCACAGTACACCTTAATATAAAGAGCCACCAATGGCACTTTAGACACTGTAGTTCCTGATTTTTACCCCATCCAAGCTCATGCCAGTTTAGGCTGGAGTATAAGAGCTCTGAATCAGCGTTTGTAGGGTTAAAGCTCTGCAGTTTTGAAAATTGCTCCCGCACCTCTTATCATTACACCTGCATTGGAGCGGAATGCTGTAGGAATGTAATGTGTAAGAGAAATGCCGCCCCCCCAATCTTGGTATCATCTTCCGAGAAATTCAACAAACTTGCATTAACACGTACAGTAGGGGCCTAAGGCACTTTCTGATCTCCACTGAATCAATGGAGAAAAGCAGCCAGAGTGTGGTCCCGCATACCTTACCTTGCAAATTACACTGAGAATGCCCTAGTGGAAGCCACCCTTCTGAAGGTTTCCCACAGTGAAAGCATAGCAAAGTGTAACAAAGCACAGTGAAAGCATGGGCAGCAGTGTGGGGTAATGTTAGGGCTCTGGACTCTTGACTGGAGGGTCGTTGGTTCAATCCCAGGTGGGGGACACTGCTGCTGTACCCTTGAGCAAGGTACTTTACCTAGATTGCTCCAGTAAAAACCCAACTGTATAAATGGGTAATTGTATGTAAAAATAATAAAAAATAAAAATATATTGTGATATCTTGTAACAATTGTAAGTCGCCCTGGATAAGGGCGTCTGCTAAGAAATAAATAATAATAATAATAATGGTAATGCATAGGTGAGCTTTGTAAAGCACAGAGAGGTATGGTAAACTAACCCTTATAAAAGTTTGCAATAGTAAAAGCATAGCAAAGTGTAATAAAGCACAGTGAAAGCATATAAAGAATATAACAAGGCATGGTCATGCACTATAATAAACATGGTAATAAACATAAATGATGCATACAATAAAATAATATACATGTTAAATAAGTAAGCATAAAAGTAAGCATTGTAAAGCCCAGAGAGATATGACAGAGATGGAAATAAGACTGCTATTGCACAGCCCGTGTGTGTAGGTAACAAGCTCAGGAGTGTATGATTAAACTCCCAGTAAAACCAAGAATGGATCAAACTGCTATGCAGTGGGAGTCTTATTTCTATCCCTGTGTAGTAAAATATATATTGTTTTCAAAACACGGCAAAACGCAGTAAACTATGATTAATGCTTAGCAAACCATTCATGGGGAAAAAGTCAAAACTGCAGTGCAGATTAAAAGTAAACTTTTATAAGGGGGGGCCACGCTTGTTATCAATAGGACGGGGATGAGTGAATAAATCCAGCAGTAGCCCCTAACACCCCATCTCGTGATTTCCATTGGCAGGGTGCGGCAGGGGAGAGAGGACCCCCAGGACCTGCGGGAGGAATCGGCTTGCCTGGTCGTCCCGGCAGCACAGGCCCACCTGGACCAATGGGAGAGAAAGGCTCTCCGGTAAGACGCCCAATCAATACCCTGGCTTTCTTTGTGGCATTGTTCTTTTCTGTAATGCCCAGCAGTAAAGGTTACAGGAACTGGGATAAGTTATGGTGGTAAGTCTGTTTGTTAGCTGAGAAAAATCTCACTCTAGAAATCTGGAAAGCCTGCAGTTAAAGTTTAAGCAGTAAATCCTGTCTCAAGAATAGCCTTAATAGGCAGCAGTGTGGAGTAGTGATTAGGGCTCTGGACTCTTGACCAGAGGGTCATGGGTTCAATCCCCAGTGGGGGACACTGCTGTTGTACCCTTTAGCAAGGTACTTTACCTAGATTGCTCCAGTAAAAACCCAACTGTATAAATGGGTAATTGTATGTAAAAATAATGTGATATCTGTATAATGTGAAATAATGTATAATGTGATATCTTGTAACAATTGTAAGTCGCCCTGGATAAGGGCGTCTGCTAAGAAATAAATAATAATAATAATTATAATAATAACACCATTTGCCATAATGTGCATAGGGCCACTCAAATATGGGTTAGCGTAGGGCCCCTACGTTTAATCCAGCCCTGGGCAGGGTGTAAGTGAATGAATACCGAACCTATTCAATCAGTACCTTAACTGAAGCATGGTTATCACTTCCCTGAGAAGTCATGTTCACTAACAGTGTGTAATTCTCTTTGCGGACACTGGGGGCAGTGTAAGCAGTCACCAGACTTAACAGTTCAGCCAGTTCAGAAAGATGCTCTCTATGTTAATAATAATAATAATAATAATAATAATAATAATAATAATAATAATAATGTAAGTTACAATTTAAGTGCATTATAGTTTTATTCAAATCTAGATACTGTAAGAGCATTAAATCACAGTGTACTTTAGTCAAAAGCCATAAATAATAATAATAATAATAATAATAATAATAATAATAATAATAATAATAATAATAATAATAAACAATTCTCTCAAATAGAATACCTGTTTTTTGGGGTTTTTTTGCTTTTGAAATAAACTGTGTAAATTATGCAACAAAACATTCTAAACTAAATTATAACAAAAACTCTTTTGCACAAGGAAACAACCGACTCTTACATTCAGTTAAAGAGTAAGTAGCGGGGTTCCAAAGAATACAGCATTCCACGTCCCCACATGCTGCTACAACTGTTTAAACAACGTACCTGTCGTTTTTTATTTTCATTGTTAACATTTTTTTACACTTAAAACTTTAAAGTCTGTTTCAAAGCTCTTTTCCCAATGTCCGCTCTAGTGCACTGATAGTGTCAGGATTATTACCTACATTGTCAAACAGGCAACACAGCGATAACGAGCCATGATGTGGTACGGAACAGAAAAGACAGAGCACTCATTATGTTTTTCCTGCAGTGATTTAGAGGACAGATCTCAAACCCCAGTGCACTAGAGCAGACATTTTGAAAATAGCTTTGAAACACACTTTAAAGTTATAAGTGTAAAAAGTTGTCAGGATGTTAACAATGAAAAGATAAATGACCGGTATGTTATTTGAACAGTTGAAAAAAACAGAAAGGGAACTGTGTCAGATTTTACTTAATTTAAAAATGAATGGCAAAATTACTTAATGACCTAATTACTCTGAAAGAAATATATAACAGACAGATTCATTAAAGAGGTGCCATTGTTAGTCTGCTCAGCGCTAATTATAGAAGGTTCAATTAATTGCCTGTGGTTACATTTTAATAAATCGGACTGATACGAAGCTGAGCTGAGTCTTGAACAGCTCCCCAAAGCCTCAGCGTCAGGCTGCTGAAACAAACGGTCATTTTGCTTTTTTTGTTTTTGTGTTGAATACAATTGGTTATCGTTGAAATATATAGAGAAACCAAATCTGCTCCGCACTTATGAATCATGCGTTTCTCTTCTGAAAAACACAAACACATTTGTGGACATTTGATAGATAACCTCTTAGTCAAACACATTTCTATATACTGACCCTTTGAAAAATGCGATTGAAATTCAACATAGAACAGGAAATAAAATTAGCCCTATATAAGCACATAGACTAAATCAGCTTAAAAATAAAAGGGGTCCATTAGACCATGTGGGACCATATTCTCAAAGCGTTTCTTCCATTCTTCAATTAACTTCCTATTTTTTTGAGAAACAAAATCATGTTAATGTTAGAAAACGGAAAACACAGAACACACCGAGAGGACTTTGGAGGACTTGAAATCTATCACTTAGTCGCTTGGTTCTGGTTTTGCAAAATGAACACGTGTTTTGCCTGTTAAAAAATTAGGAGTTAATTTAAAGACTGGAGACTTTGAAAATGCTGCCCATGATGTTCTGTACTCTGGGTTTCATTTTTTTTTTTTTGTTTGGTTCCTCCAGGGGGAGAAAGGTCCAATGGGCCCGGTCGGGCAGGACGGCACTCAGGGGCCGATGGGTCTTCTTGGGGTGGCTGGACCTCAGGGGCCTCCTGGAGAAGATGGAGACAAGGTACTGAACTACACAAAGTGATCTCTTATGTTGGAGTTAATGAAGGCTAAACAAATATCACCAAACCAGCTGTAAGGTATGCTGTTACCAACCAGACAAGGAACTGAGTTGACTAAGCTTGGTTGGACCACTGGCAAAAACAAAGTTCACCTTAACGCACACACTGTTAGGCAAGATATATAAGACAGGCGCTTGAGAGTGAGAGTGAGACAAGCTTACCTGAATCCTCTCCTGATGACAGACTGTACCTGAGCTTTCTCCCAGAACATTAAGCAACCGATCACTATCTGATTTCTATTTATAACTAAATTTATAACTAAACTTTAAAATGTTTAAGATATATGCGTGTTGAATATTGGAATCAATAAATGGAAACTTACTGACATAGCAGGAGACCCGAAGTGCCCTCTGTCACTGGAAGAGAGCTCGCTGTCCACTCTGGGATTTTACTGTCTGAAGTCATCGTTACCCTTGAATGGGCACCAGAAACGTATTCAGCACCATATACTGTAAATCTACAGCTACAGCCAAGAAAGTTTTGAATCACCTAGAATTAAGATTGAGACATCATTTAAAAATAAACTATATGAACATAATTTAGATCTTCTATTTAACATCATGTAATCAAATAAACTACAAAATGACATTGCAAAAGTCTACCGGAATCCATAATAGTAGTACAGTATTTCATGTTAGATTTCAAAATGTCACATTTTTCAAGTTGTATCAGTTTTTCATTAAGTATATGGAAAACTACAAAGCGGTGTGTAATTCAAAAGGTTAACGTAACATTAATGAGCAGGTTTCATTCGACTTTATGAAGCAAGATTAGTTATTTGTACAGGGTGATGCAAAACTTGTGGCCACAGCTGTATGTACTGTATTGTTAGCAAAAGCTGATTGACGTTTTGTTATTTTAAAGGGTGAAACTGGAGGCCCAGGGCAGAAAGGAAGTAAAGGAGACAAGGGAGAATTGGTAAGTGTTATTTTGTGGTTTTTTTGTTTGCCTGTTCTAGCATTGCTTGCAGAAATTCTGCATACCTTAATTAAACCTGAGAGAAAACACGTTTGAAAGATTTTAACTGTGACAGAACAGCTTGAACGACAGAACCATTGAACACACACAGGCTTCCTGCCAATGCACTGCAAAGCAGGGGTAGCGCCTAGAGAAGCAGCAACCACAACAGTCACGTTTGCGAGCTGTTTATTAAAGTGTCTGCTAGCAGCGATCAAGCAATGCCAGTATTTCAGTTCTATTCAGCTGTTTGAATTTAACAGAAAGTGGTTGTGAAGCGCGCGGTTTCAGAAATCCGGTGACATTTTCGAATACATCGTTTTTAGATAAATTCCCAGTGGCTTTAAAGCAGTTTACAAAACTGCATGTGCACAAATTGAGCAGCAGAAATGATCAAGTCCATGATTTATTCATAGATTTTTGTTTAAAGTGCCAACTCGTCGGCTATTTTTACAACTATTTAACTGGCAAATACAGTCATTCTTCTGACACTACTATGAAGAGCTGCAAGTCATAGATAAACCCATTAAGTGCCATTGTCCTTATCTGAGGACAGACTACTTTTGTCATTTTTTGGAGCATTTTTAACTGGCAGCCTCTACCTGTTTTAATTTTCTCTTTAACTATATTGTTGTGATACAATACTCACATTTTGTTTAGCACAAAAAGTCTAAATGTGATGTATCAAATTACATAAATAAATACAGCTTTTTTCAAAGAAAAATGTCATTGGTACTTAACAGGTTAAGGTGCTTCCACCACATGGTATTTTTTAAGAATAAAAAGCTCAATAGAACATAGTTATGGGTTTGTAGTTTTTGCATGTCTGTCTGCAACACGAATCACCTGTTTCTATAAATTTGCGGTTTGGTCATGTTGACAGTAAGCCGCACACACACCCCCAACACTGCACTGTTTTCTCAGTGAATCAGGCACAGCGCCGTCTGGTAGATGAGGGAGGCTTTGCAGATTGAGAAGGTTTCTATTGTCTTTGCTTAATCCTGGACATGGAGAGGAAGTGCAGGAGATAGTTAGAGCGTTACATTAGAGCTTCACATATTACCTCCTGCCCCCCACAGCGCGGTAGGCAGTTAAGTGTCTGTGACGTGTCGGCACAGTGACATCTAACGAGCTGCTTCCTCACAAGTGCTCCAGTCCAGAATAATGAATGGTAATTAATGCATCACCTGCGAGTTCGCAGAAGTCATTATTCACTCCAGGCTCACTGTCAGCCTCTTCGAGAGCAAGCCCTGACAGCCAGTCACAGCCCAGCCTGACCTCCATGACTCCCTCCTTATAGATCACATACTGTACACTGTGCCGCTTAAACAAAAGCAAAGACAGCTGGTTCACAACAGCTCACATCAAAGGAGCAACGCATGGCATTGTTGCTGTTCAAATGTAAATAGAATAGTACTGTCTTAATAGCAGAGATGCAGCGGAAATAGAATAGTATTTGTCTTACCCCTTATAAAAGTTTACCACTGTATTTTTGCAGTGTTCCCCCATGCTTTTCCCATGGTTATACTATGCATTTACCTTAGTTCACCCTGGTTTGTCATGTTTGCTAATATGCTTTACCGTACCTCGCTATTCCTTAACCCTGCTTACCTCTGCTTTATCATGCTTTCACTGCGGTTTATTGCACTTCGCTACTGGGAAACCAGAGATACGATGCAAACGGTGAGAGAACTGAAAGCTAGTGCTGCTTCAATAGTGAACAGAGGAGCACTTCTTCATCAATCCCATTGATAGGAATTCAGACAGTATGGTATGGATATGAATTGTTCTCCTCTTTCCTCCAGGGCCCACCCGGACCCGCTGGCAATCAAGGCCCTATCGGACACATGGGACCCCGGGTTAGTGTTCATTTCACAAGTTTGATGAGCCACAGTGTGTCTGTCACAAGCTCAGGTGTGTCTTATTAAACTCATAGCAAAAAAAACAGGAATGGATCAAACTGCTATGCAGTGGGAGTCTTATTTCCACCCCTGTGCAGTGAATGGAAATGTTTGTGTGTGTGCGTGTGTACGCATCACAAGGTCTGTTGATCAACACAACAGTCAAATAACTTTTTATTTCTGTTTAGTAAATAGCTATGTTGTTTTTACAAAGGAGGTCTACACTTTCTAAGGGGACTCTCCGGGCCCCTAAGGGGTCCCTGGTTTGAAAGCCACTGCATTACAGAATGAACTGTCCTTCCTGTTGTGTGCAGGGAACCGACGGAGACCCAGGACCCAGGGGGCAGCAGGGAATGTACGGGCCCAAGGGGGATGAAGGAGCCCGGGGCTTCAGTGGAGTTGCAGGCCCCACTGGACTGCAGGTAGGCATGACTAAGCGTGTGCCGTCTGTGGGTAGTATTGTAACAGTATTATTCCTAAAATAATAACTGCATTTATTAAATTATATAAACATGTTCTCAATATCGGTCTCTGAAAACAACAGTAGATTTACGCGTCATAAGAAAGGATGTTATGAAGCTGTTATGTTATGAATACGTTCAGGCATTGTACAATAAAACACACATTCAATCATTGCACTAAAACGACATTACAATAAAACAAGGCATTGGACAACAATTTATCAGTGAAATGCTAGTTCAGTCAGCTTTAGTATATACTGACGTTCTAATCGAAGCATGCACAAATCATACCAATATGTTCAGGGATTCAGAAATAAAACACACATTCAATCATTGCACTGAAATGACATTGCAATAAAACAAGCCAATACGACCTGCACTGCAATTCCATCTCAAAGCCGTTCATCATTAATGAACATTTATGGTGAAGTGCCTTGGACTGCCAAACTGGCCAAACATGTTTTGAAACATAAAGTTCTTCTCTGACTGATTCAGTGTTTATAAAAGTTTTGAGTTGAGTTGTTACTCAGGGCACGGCTAAAGAAAGTCAGCAGCCTCTTGAAAACAAATGATAGTGTTCTCCACGACTGAGTAAAAGAAAGAAAGAAAGAAAGAAAGAAAGAAAGAGAGATCCGATCGTGTTGGCCGGAGCGCTTCACAAGTAGGAAGAAAGGAAGTCAATTAATTTGATGCGGGGAGCAGCTACTGGAAATCGAAGATAACTCTGAGAGAGAGAGAGAGAGAGAGAGAGAGAGAGAGAGTCAGAGAAGTGCGAATTTAAAAAAAAGAGCTTTAACCATCCTTTACAAAGCGTCCTGCTTAATGAAGAAGTTGGATCATTAAACAGCTCCCGCTAGGTCCTGTGTGGAATTCATTTTCATCTTGTCCGGAAGCTCTGAAGAATTTACTAATTCTCACACGCTGCAGCCCAGAATCCAATTCACAGCCCCTGCAGGTGGAATGGAAGGCTGCCCTGTTATTTTACACTTGTCAAGGTTACACTTGTCTCGTACCGGACCCTATTCACAAAACTTGTGAAATATTTACAGAAGTACAGCAAAGGTTTTGCATCACCCTACAGAATTAATTACATTTAAAAGTCGAATGAAACATACTGCTTTTAGTTTTCCAGCTACTTACTGAAAAACTGGCAACTTTTGCGATATCATTTTTGTAGTTTCTTTGATTAAATGATGTTAAATAAAAGCTCTAAAATATGTTCAAGAATTCTTTTTTTAAGTGATGGCTCAGTGGTAGAATTCTAGAATTCTAGGTTATGCTAAACTTTTGGCCATAGCTGCATTATCAGATAGCTGTAGCTGTATGTCAAATTAAGTTTTATATGCATGAAACTCAAAACAAACAAAAAAACCAAACACACACCAGTCAAGCACAGTTTCATGGATATGTCCTTTTATGTAGAGAAGGTGTGATATCTGCTGAAGTGTACCATCGTAAAAGCACAGCAAAGTGTAACAAAGCATAGGGGGAGCCTGGTAAAGCATTGCAAAGTGTAACAAAGCATAGGGGAAGCCTGGTAAAGCATTGCAAAGTATAGCAAATCATAGGGAAGCCTGGTAAAGCATTGCAAAGTGTAACAAATCATAGGGAAGCCTGGTAAAGCATTGCAAAGTGTAACAAATCATAGGGAAGCCTGGTAAAGTATTGCAAAGTGTAACAAAGCATAGGGGAAGCCTGGTAAAGCATAGCAAAGTGTAACAAATCATAGGGAAGCCTGGTAAAGCATTGCAAAGTGTAACAAAGCATAGGGGGAGCCTGGTAGAGCATAGCAAAGTGTAACAAATCATAGGGAAGCCTGGTAAAGCATTGCAAAGTGTAACAAAGCATAGGGGAAGCCTGGTAGAGCATAGCAAAGTGTAACAAAGCATAGGGGAAGCCTGGTAAAGCAGTGCAAAGTGTAACCAGTTTCAGAAGATTAGAACAAACCGCCACAACACACAAATCTGAATAACTAATATTTTATTGATGATTACATGAGGTACAGAAATGAACAATTGCCTAAAATCTGCTTGGTTTGGGGGTCCATCACTTGGCCTGCATGTCGAGGCAGTAGACCCCCCCCCAATAACAGAGAGTACCAAAAGCAAGGGTGGGGCTGGGGGAGGCAGGGGGTACGAATGAATCAAACGTAATAGGAAGGTAGGTTACCGGTCTATTTATAGCGCTGATAGCCCAAAATTGGATGACATAATGTGTGTACAATGGTAGCCAAAACCAACTATTCAGCTGTACTTTGCCAGTCCTGCCACCAGGTGGCAAAAGAGAGCAGAACATGCATTAAACAAACCAGCAGGGAGCGCTGTGGACTTAAAGACCCAGCTTTTTTTCTTTTTTCTTTTTTTTTTTTTTTTTTTTATAAATTTAGTCGTTGCCAATTATTTTGTATTATTTTCTACCCAATTTGGAAATGGCCAATTATTTTTAGGCTCAGCTCACCGCTACCACCCTTGTGCTGACTCGGGAGGGCGAAGATGAACACACGCTGTCCTCTGAAGCGTGTGCTGTCAGCCGACCGCTTTTTTTCACACTGCGGACTCACCATGCAGCCACCCAAGAGTTACAGCGTCAGAGGACAACGCAGCTCTCGGGCAGCTTACAGGCAAACCCGCAGGCGCCCGGCCAGACTACAGGGGTCGCTGGTGCACGGTGAGCCGAGGACACCCTGACCGACCTAACCCTCCCTCCCCCCGGGCGACGCTCGGCCAATTGAGCGCCGCCACCTGGAAGCTCCTGTCCTCGGTCGGCAAAGGAATAGCCTGGACTCGAAGTCGCAACGTCCAGACTATAGAGCGCATCCTGCATTCCACACGGAGCGCCTTTACTGGATGCTCCACTCGGGAGCCCCTAAGACCCAGCTTTAAAGAGGTTCCTCCCAAACTTTAGTTTATAAACTTCATAAGGTATGGTGCAGCATATAAAAAAAAAACATGGCAAACCATGGTAAGCTGTGGTAAATTGTATAAACATGGGAAAACTGCAAAAGTAATGTGCAATTTTTCCATGGTAAACATTCACGTGGAGCACTGCGGCTTTTTTTCTGTATGTATTTCTATTAATCTTTGTGTTTTACTTTGTTCCAGGGTTTGCCAGGTCCACCAGGAGAGAAGGGGGAGAGCGGGCATGTTGGCTTGATGGTGCGTAGTCCTCTACTTACAGATCTCATCCTAACAAAGCTGTCCTTTAACAAGCAGCAGACCAGAGGAGTTTCACAAGCATCACACTTTACTTAATGAACCTGTACTGCAGAATCGGGGACACCGTCTGTCTGTATCTAATTTTTACGCAACTATCTTCAGTATGCAACTGTCTGAAACAGATGCATGCAGTCGAATAAGAGTGATGCTTAATTGGAGTATGCATTTAACTTGCCATGTAATTAATTGGAATACCATAACATAGTTCATTCATTCGCACAGCTGAGATCGTGTTTTTTTCTTCTGTTGACTATTTTCATGGTTCATAAACCTACACATTGGAACGCACAGATCAAGAGGTTTTGAAAAGTCAGTCGTAAAACACTGAAATGGAGGCAATCGCTTCAAGCAAAACGTAACACTGTATATAATAAATATTGATAAAATATAAGGGAGACCGTTATATCAAAGCCATAGAGACATGTGGAATTTCTTTTGTATGATTTGATGGCTTTAATCAAATAGTTTGCGTCAGATGGAAATGCTGTCACATTAAAATTAGCTGTACCGTTTCATTATTGGTATTCACTGTATATTATTTAAAAATTCATAGGATGCTGAGTTGCCCTGCCAAAAAAATAATGATGCATTATAAAATAGATACATAAATAGGAAACTTAACTTGGTACAATTGTGACTTAAGGGGATATACAGCTATGCCCAAAGGCTTTGCAACACCCTATAGAATCAACTAATTTTGCTTCACAAAGTCGAATGAAACCTGCTGAATAATGTTAACATATATGAATTACAGACCGCTTTGTAGTTTTCCATATGCCTAATGAAAAACTGATACAAATTGAAAAATGTAACATTTTCGAAATCTAACATGAAATATACTGTACTACTATTATGGTTTTCGGTAGACTTTTGCGGTATAATTTTGTAGTTTCTTTGAGTATGTGATGTTAAATAAAAATATCTAAATGATGTTCATATAGATTTTTTTAAATGATATCTCAATCTTAAAATTCTAGGTGATGCAAAACTTTTGGCCATAGCTGTAGGCATTTCCGTCAGTATATACTGAAAAATAAGGTGCTCACCATCAGGGTGCAAATCAGAAATTCAGTGATAGTGCTGTAAAAAAAAAATATCCTCTGAAATGAGAGTTCAGGCAGAACGCTCACATCTTCTTCGACTTATTGATGGAGTGCAGGAAACTATTCGTATATGCATGTGAACCTGTAAACTGACAAGCACACTGACAAGTCTTATGTGTCAGAAAGATAGCCCTTAAGCAGGGTTATGCTGTTCGGGAGCCGCTGTGTGTGTTAAATGTTAATAAGCAGGGTTGCACAGATAGTACAGTCTGCTGCTGTAAGTCTGTCACATCGAATGCAAATCATGAAGCCACTTATCGACTTCACAGAAGCATTTGTTGTTACTTAATGGGCGATGATTAATTTCATTTCTCAGCTCGCTGTTCGATCTTTTATTTAAAGCTCCTGTGATGTATGTAACTCTGACGTTGTGCTTTAGATGAAGAGCTACATTGTATGTGTAAAGATATAATCGTGCTGTTTCAGTATCTGGCCAGAATTAAACCTTAAACGTAAACGATCATACGTTTTCAATGAAAAATTAGACTTCATGGGGGCTCCCGAGTGGCGCATCCAGTAAAGGCGCTCCACGTGAGTGCAGGATGCGCTCTATAGCCTGCAAGTCGCGAGTTCGAATCCAGGCTATTCCTTTGCCGATCGAGGACGGGAGCTTCCAAGGGGCGGCACACAATTGGCCGAGCGTCGCCCGGGGTGAGGGAGGGTTAGGTCGGTCATGGTGTTCTCGGCTCACCACTCACCAGCGACCCCTGTAGTCTGGCCAGGCGCCTGCGGGCTTGCCTGTAAGCTGCCCGGGAGCTGCGTTGTCCTCCGACGCTGTAGTTCTTGGGTGGCTGCATGGTGAGTCCGCAGTGTGAAAAAAAGCGGTCAGCTTGACGGCACACGCTTCGGAGGACAGCGTGTGTTCATCTTCGCCCTCCTGAGTCAGCGCAGGGGTGGTAGCGGTGAGCCGACCGTAATAAAATAATTGGCCATTCCAAAAATTGGGAGAAAATAATAAAAAATTAGAAAAAAAAAATTAGACTTCGTTTAGCATTTACTGTCACCTTTTATATCATTGCTTTTGTATTTATTTTAAGTGATTTCTTGTATACAGTATTCAAATGCATCAGGATGATAGATATATTGCAAGATCCTCATTAAAAAGGACATTTTCTACTAAACGCTTAGTAAAATACCATATTTTTTTATTGCCTTCTACCATTTAAACGTTTACAGGCTCCCTTATACAATTATCCCATAGTAAAAGCATAGCAAAGTGTAACACAGCTTTGTGAAAGCATGATGAAGCATAGGCAAGCATTGTAAAGAATAGCAAGGTATGATAAAGCATGGTAAGCAATGGTAAATGCTAGTATAACCACAGGAAAAGCCTAGTAAAATTGAAATACCATGGGAAACTTTTATAAGGGCTTAGCTAGAAGGATTTTGCATTCTGACTCATAGGTTTCTGGTCAAGATGATGCCAGGCATGTTTGAATAGGCACCCAATTGCAACTGCAGATGAGAGACCATTTATTTTAGCTGCTTGACAGTGGCAAATTATTTCGGGACTATAAATCTACAAAGGGTGACTCTTTTCCACTATATTTTAAAATGTATTAAAAACTAGGAAGCACGGGAGGAATGCACTCCTGCTCCTAACAGGGACTGCTGATACAGTAACATGTCTGGCATGGAGCTCCGTTATCGATTAACATATGTACAGCTGTCAGGCCCCGGGTCCAGAAGACAGGCAGTGCTGTTAAAAATAAACAAGCTCTCTGTTCACAGGGCTTGACATCTCAAGAAAACTTGATTGATTGGAAGCACAGTGAGCCAAATGAGTTTCTTTCAGTCTCAGGGAGTGATAGCGTGGAGCATGTGGAAATTATTGCAACCGAAATAAATACAGTGCCTTGCGAAAGTATTCGGCCCCCTTGAACTTTGCGACCTTTTGCCACATTTCAGGCTCCAAACATAAAGATATGAAACTGTAATTTTTTGTGAAGAATCAACAACAAGTGGGACACAATCATGAAGTGGAACGAAATTTATTGGATATTTCAAACTTTTTTAACAAATAAAAAACTGAAAAATTGGGCGTGCAAAATTATTCAGCCCCCTTAAGTTAATACTTTGTAGCGCCACCTTTTGCTGCGATTACAGCTGTAAGTCGCTTGGGGTATGTCTCTATCAGTTTTGCACATCGAGAGACTGAAATTTTTGCCCATTCCTCCTTGCAAAACAGCTCGAGCTCAGTGAGGTTGGATGGAGAGCATTTGTGAAGAGCAGTTTTCAGTTCTTTCCACAGATTCTCGATTGGATTCAGGTCTGGACTTTGACTTGGCCATTCTAACACCTGGATATGTTTATTTGTGAACCATTCCATTGTAGATTTTGCTTTATGTTTTGGATCATTGTCTTGTTGGAAGACAAATCTCCGTCCCAGTCTCAGGTCTTTTGCAGACTCCATCAGGTTTTCTTCCAGAATGGTCCTGTATTTGGCTCCATCCATCTTCCCATCAATTTTAACCATCTTCCCTGTCCCTGCTGAAGAAAAGCAGGCCCAAACCATGATGCTGCCACCACCATGTTTGACAGTGGGGATGGTGTGTTCAGGGTGATGAGCTGTGTTGCTTTTACGCCAAACATAACGTTTTGCATTGTTGCCAAAAAGTTCGATTTTGGTTTCATCTGACCAGAGTACCTTCTTCCACATGTTTGGTGTGTCTCCCAGGTGGCTTGTGGCAAACTGTAAACGACACTTTTTATGGATATCTTTAAGAAATGGCTTTCTTCTTGCCACTCTTCCATAAAGGCCAGATTTGTGCAGTATACGACTGATTGTTGTCCTATGGACAGAGTCTCCCACCTCAGCTGTAGATCTCTGCAGTTCATCCAGAGTGATCATGGGCCTCTTGGCTGCATCTCTGATCAGTCTTCTCCTTGTATGAGCTGAAAGTTTAGAGGGACGGCCAGGTCTTGGTAGATTTGCAGTGGTCTGATACTCCTTCCATTTCAATATTATCGCTTGCACAGTGCTCCTTGGGATGTTTAAAGCTTGGGAAATCTTTTTGTATCCAAATCCGGCTTTAAACTTCTCCACAACAGTATCTCGGACCTGCCTGGTGTGTTCCTTGTTCTTCATGATGCTCTCTGCGCTTTAAACGGACCTCTGAGACTATCACAGTGCAGGTGCATTTATACGGAGACTTGATTACACACAGGTGGATTCTATTTATCATCATTAGTCATTTAGGTCAACATTGGATCATTCAGAGATCCTCACTGAACTTCTGGAGAGAGTTTGCTGCACTGAAAGTAAAGGGGCTGAATAATTTTGCACGCCCAATTTTTCAGTTTTTTATTTGTTAAAAAAGTTTGAAATATCCAATAAATTTCGTTCCACTTCATGATTGTGTCCCACTTGTTGTTGATTCTTCACAAAAAATTACAGTTTCATATCTTTATGTTTGAAGCCTGAAATGTGGCAAAAGGTCGCAAAGTTCAAGGGGGCCGAATACTTTCGCAAGGCACTGTAAATGAAATGAACTAACACTCACACTCAAACATGCATTCTTCTATACTAATACAGACAGACACTTACAGAAACGTGTCCACTGCAGTGTGCATGGTTGGGAGCAGACCACAGTGTAGAGGAAGCATGGTAAAGCATAGGCAGGCATGGGAAGATCACATGGATGAATGGTTATGCATGGTAAAATCACAGCCAACGTTTTTTTACCATGACTAACGTTTGTTTATATGTGTGCAGACAAACAGACAGAGAAACAGATACATCGAAATCCGATGCAAAGAAAGAAAATAGCAGCACAGTACACAAACAGATGGCAAGCTTAGGTAAGTGTCCTTAGATGAGTGTTGAGAGAGAGAGAGAGAGAGAGAGAGAGAGAGAGAGAGAGAGAGAGAGAGAGAGAGAGAGAGAGAGAGAGAGAGAGAGAGAGAGGTACAGTATATATAATTAATTATTCAGGCTTTAAGGACAGCCAAGAGTGTTGCACGCAGGTGAGGGTCATTGGTGTCGATTGGGCTAATTTACCTTTTCAAGTGAAACAAGTGAAGAAACAGCTGCTTGGGTTTGTGATGATTGCTGCTTTTCTTAGACTCTGCGGAAAACAGCGATCCACACAAAATCCAAGCAGCTGTTTCTTCACACTTGTTTCACTTGGAATGGTCCATTTGCCAATAACCCTCACCTGTGAATCATAAAATAAACTGTGCAACACAACTGGCGATGCTGTATCCTTAAAGCTTGAATCATTAATTACATGTATAGTCTCTCTCTCTCTCTCTCTCTCTCTCTCTCTCTCTCTCTCTCTCTGAACACTTATCTAACGCTTATCTAAGAAGCTTGCCATCTGGTTGTGCAGCACTAATAACCAGATGTCGACTGCATTCATTACAGCAACATGTTTTATTATAAGAAAGACCGGATTCCAGTGCAGTGATGAAAGTGTTATTTTTGCATGTTAATAAACTGATTATCTTTTGTTGTATTCTCTTCACAGGGTCCTCCTGGTCAGGCTGGCCCCAGAGGGCCCATCGGGTCTAACGGAGGGGAGGTAGGTGTCTCATCCAGAACCCAATCGAAAGATAGTCAGCATTGCCCTGCATTTGTAAATGATGGGGAGAATGTGGCAGGCAGTGTTAGATAAGGTGGTGCTGCCCTCCACAGGTAGGATACGGTTATGGGCCATAAACGTATGGGTCAGACCCTTGGGTACAGTGGTCTAGACGCTTGAATGGGGTTGCAGCACTAGAGAAGCTCAATGCAATGACCTTTCTCAGTCAAGGACGTGCAAAAAAAAATAAAAAAGCAACTCACCAAAAGAAAACGCCTACAAACCTTCTGGCTCTAATATACTCCTTGTCAATATCCTCACTAGTTTACACTCTTAATAGCATGCCAGCTGGTCGCTTTCCAGTTTCCCTGGAAGCTAGAGTATGTGGAGTGTGTGAGTTTGAGAGTGTGTGTGCATGTGCGTGTGCGTGTGCATGTGTGTGTGCATGTGCGTGTGTGGCTGTATGTACTCTTGCTGCTGCAGTCACAAGATCTGGACCCACAACTTCACACGCTATTGTAAGAACGCAGAAAGAAAAACGGTTACCCTGTACTCAGAGGTATAATCTACCCCCACAGAGGAAAACAGTCTTAACACCTTATCACAGCGTGCGATTCCTTTGAGACTCTTTTTATTAAGCATCACCAGCACAGAACACAATTGATGTGAACGAATGAATGAAACGAACAACTGAGGCGCACATTGGAGTCCGTTAGTTATCACTACCAGAGTTTTGTTAACCTTGACAGATTTATACCTTGTTAAATCTATAAAGCCCCCTGTATACTGTATGTACACACGGGTCTTCTGATATGAATGGGCTCCCAGGTTCTCAGCAGTGAGATAACTCTATGCATAACACTATTTAGCTGCTCATTAAAGTGATAGATTGTGAGTCTGGGGAATGGAAGTTTAATTTCTCTGCTCCATAGCAAAGTGATATATCAGGGTAATGTGAGTTCCTAACAGCCAATGATACTAATATGAGCAAACCATTCTCTACCAATAAATATAGAGACTTTAACTAAGCTAAGTCTGAACTTACGTATAGCTGGTGCAAGCAAGCCCTGGTGAACAGCTCAGAGTTGGGAATTGTAACAAATATTCATTGGCCTCTTAGGCACCCAGCAGGTACATAAAACCACAGGCAAAACGATTAATTTATGATTAGACAACCAGATGCTCTTCAGCAGACGTGTTTTTTTCTTGGCTCAGTCTCCTGAACCAGTTCAACCAGTACTGACCAGTATACACCAGTCTTGGTCGTTGCTGGGACCAGTTTAACTAATAACCTCGTCAATCAAGCAGAATCTTTAAAGCTACGGTGGGTACAGGAGCTGTATAATTACAGTTTGATGCTGCAAATGCACGCACTGTAAATCCCTGCAAACATCTACACAAACACGTTTAACTTCCTGTCCTTTAGCAGAAGTATTTAGCAGCGATGCACACCGTACTGCATCCCAGCGGCACTTTGTATATTCATTGCCTTGCGCAGTGTAGTTAGCGGTAATGCATCTAATGTCCGAAACCTGCTCTTTAGTCTGGATTCTCTGCACTGAGGGATTTGGTAATGAGCTCTAAAACAGGTTATAAGACGTTCAAAAGCCTTCTAGCCATCTGTCAAGAAGACAGACGGCACGGTTAGCTCTCCCTCACAGTAAACACGCACATCTGGGCTGTATCTAAACAACAGACTGTAGGCAACAGGTCTTTGCTGGTGTGCATGCAATGGGAATTCGTCCTTGATTGTGGTAAACTAAAAAACAGCTTGGCTGCTGAAGGTTTTTAATGATGCTCAATGAGCTGAGTGGATTACAGTGCCAAAAGTTTTGCATCACCCTATAGAATTAACTTATTTCGCTTCATAAAGTCAAATGAAACCTGCTGATCAATGTGATGTTATCGGACTGAATTAGACACTTTATGGAATTAGCTTTCCATATACTTAACGAAAAACAGACAATTGAAAAGTGTGACATTTTGAAATCTAACATAAAATACCGTACTAGTAATATGGCTTCCGGTAGAATGGTGTCGTTTCTTTGATTACATGATGTTATAAATTATATCTAAATTATGTTCATATAGTTGTTTTATTTTTTTTTTGTCTCAATCCTAAAATTCCAGGGGATGCAAAACTTTTGGTCATAGCTGTACAATAAACCTTGCCCAGCAGCCAATCAGGTTC
This sequence comes from Acipenser ruthenus, assembly GCF_902713425.1. Classification (NCBI taxonomy): domain Eukaryota; kingdom Metazoa; phylum Chordata; class Actinopteri; order Acipenseriformes; family Acipenseridae; genus Acipenser; species Acipenser ruthenus. Next base: position 2,568,230 of record NC_081222.1, read on the forward strand.
TGAGATCCGTCGTTGTTTCCAGAGCGCAGCAAAAAGAGTAGAGCTGGAGTAGAGAAGAAGTTTACACATTTAGACGTCTTCTTCGATGAGACAAAGAAATGCAACATGTGTATTTCTGCAATGCCGTGTGTGCTATTAAAATACCAAACACTGGCACAGTTCCAAATGAGCTGGTAATATCTATCCTCAATCTCGGAAGAAGTATAAATTAAACCAGCTGATTTCTCTTTTTTTTTTTTCCAGGGCCCCTCTGGAATGCCTGGAGGTGTTGGACAACCTGGTTTAGTTGGAGAAAAGGTCAGAGTTTTTTTTTTCTCAGAGTCGAAAGAATCACTTTCATTCCACCTGCTCTGTGTCTGTGATCAACTTCCTCAGCAACCCTCACATTTTCAGGGTGCACAAATCTGTTTGCTACAGCAACAGAGAACGGGATATCGGAATGCAGATAACACTATGCGGCACAGAGTAGAGACAGTCATGTTATACTGATGCATTTAAAGTTAATACAGATTTTTCTTTTTTTTTTGTATGCCTATAAAAGTAGTTTTTGTGAAATAATATGTGGAGCCTTTTTTGGCATTTGGGCTCATCAGATCAGTTTTTTTTCCAGTGATATTTTTCATTCCCTTGCTGCAAAGAACTGCCAACCAGTAAGTATCTGTAAGAGGGGGTGGGGCGGGTGGGGGGCTGTTACAGTAGAAAGCATTGGCATGGCTAATGCACTGGTTACTGTGAGAAGGGAAAAAAAAGTTTGAAGTTAATAGAGAACAGTGTAAAGTATTGCATGCAGGCAATAAAAATGTGCATTATAAATATCATATGGGAGATAATGAAATTGAAGAAGGGAGCTATGAAAAAGACCTAGGAGTTTATGTTGACTCAGAAATGTCTTCATCTAGACAATGTGGGGAAGCTATAAAAAAGGCCAACAAGATGCTTGGATATATTGTGAGAAGTGTTGAATTTAAATCAAGGAAGTAATGTTAGTAAGACCTCACCTAGAATATTGTGTTCAGTTCTGGTCACCTCGTTACAAAAAGGATATTGCTGCTCTAGAAAGAGTGCAAAGAAGAGCAACCAGAATTATCCCGGGTTTAAATGGCATGTCGTATGCAGACCGGCTAAAAGAATTGAATCTATTCAGTCTTGAACAAAGAAGACTACGCGGTGATCTGATTCAAACATTCAAAATCCTAAAAGGTATAGACAATGTCTACCCAGGGGATTTTTTTGACCTGAAAAAAGAAACAAGGACCAGTGGTCACAAATGGAGATTAGATAAAGGGGCATTCAGAACAGAAAATAGGAGACACTTTTTTACACAGAGAATTGTGAGGGTCTGGAACCAACTCCCCGGTAATGTTGAAGCTGACACCCTGGGATCCTTCAAGAAGCTGCTTGATGAGATTCTGGGATCAATAAGCTACTAACAACCAAATGAGCAAGATGGGCTGAATGGCCTCCTCTCGTTTGTAAACTTTCTTATGTTCTTATGTTAAGTTTACGTTGCTATGGTGATCTCGTTTCCAGGGTGAAGATGGTGAAGCTGGGTATCCAGGTCCAAGTGGAAAGTCAGGCCGTGCTGTAAGTGTATATTTAGGTGTTTATCTGAATGAATTAAAATGCTTGGTGAACAATGATGTACTGTGCTGTACTGTAGCGCACACCACACCTTACCATGAGTCCTTCACATTACGTCATCAGCAATGCCATGTTCTCATCCAGGTTAGAAACGAAGGAAACTAAAGAGGGTCGTACAGGAAAAGTTTCAGCAGCACTGCACTCATCATGACTAATTCCTGCTGTGGTTAAAAAACAGTTTCAGAAACGACAATTTCAAAGTCCTAAAACAGTGCTGATTATATATGTATATGCTCATGCGTTAATTAAGAAAATAACATCCCAGCATGCTTAGGGTCATGTATAAAAATGCTGGACAGGCCTGGTTGCCTATAATTATGGCTAGCATGGCTGCAAGAGGAGACCTCAGTGACTTTGAAAGAGGGGTGATTGTCGGGGCGCGTTTGGCAGGAGCTTCAGTATCCAACACAGCTCAACTTGCTGATGTTTCGCAAGCAACGGTGTCTAAGGTGATGTCGGCATGGAACTCTGAGGGAAAGACATCATTCACAAAGGGCAACAGTGGGTGGAAGCTGCAATGTTGCATTATGTATCCAGTGTAGAATTGGCCAGTATACAATTACACAAGGTGTAATGGCATCCCAGCGGCCAGAGAACAGCTGTCAGTATGCAGGGCTTGTAAAAAGAACAATACAGGTCAGTACCTACCTGTCACAAAACCCTATGAATCAGCAGACCCAGGCTTAGATACTGTATTATGCATGGGCTGCACTTAATTGTGCTATATACTTTTTTGTAATTTTCCATGCATTACATAAAATATTAAAAACCATGTCAGCACCACAAATCTCTAAAGTGTGTGTGTGTCTATATATATACAGACGTGCTCAAATTTGTTGGTACCCTTACAGCTCATTGAAATAATGCTTCATTCCTCCTGAAAAGTGATGAAATTAAAAGCTATTTTATCATGTATACTTGCATGCCTTTGGTATGTCATAGAATAAAGCAAAGAAGCTATGAAAAGAGATGAATTATTGCTTATTCTACAAAGATATTCTAAAACGGCCTGGACACATTTGTTGGTACCCCTTAGAAAAGATAATGAATAATTGGATTATAGTGATATTTCAAACTAATTAGTTTCTTTAATTAGTATCACACATGTCTCCAATCTTGTAATCAGTCATTCAGCCTATTTAAATGGAGAAAAGTAGTCACTGTGCTGTTTGGTATCATTGTGTGCACCACACTGAACATGGACCAGAGAAAGCAAAGGAGAGAGTTGTCTGAGGAGATCAGAAAGAAAATAATAGACAAGCATGGTAAAGGTAAAGGCTACAAGACCATCTCCAAGCAGCTTGATGTTCATGTGACAACAGTTGCAAATATTATTAAGAAGTTTAAGGTCCATGGGACTGTAGCCAACCTCCCTGGGCGCGGCCGCAAGAAGAAAATCGACCCCAGATTGAACAGAAGGATAGTGCGAATGGTAGAAAAAGAACCAAGGATAACTGCCAAAGAGATACAAGCTGAACTCCAAGGTGAAGGTACGTCAGTTTCTTATCGCACCATCCGTCGCTTTTTGAGAGAAAGTGGGCTCCATGGAAGAAGACCCAGGAGGACTCCGCTTTTGAAAGAAAAACATAAAAAAGCCAGCCTGGAATTTGCTAAAATGCATATTGACAAGCCACAATCCTTCTGGGAGAATGTCCTTTGGACAGATGAGTCAAAACTGGAGCTTTTTGGCAAGTCACATCAGCTCTATGTTCACAGACGAAAAAATGAAGCTTTCAAAGAAAAGAACACCATACCTACAGTGAAACATGGAGGAGGCTCGGTTATGTTTTGGGGCTGCTTTGCTGCGCCTGGCACAGGGTGCCTTGAATCTGTGCAGGGAACAATGAAATCTCAAGACTATCAAGGCATTCTGGAGCGAAACGTACTGCCCAGTGTCAGAAAGCTCTGTCTCAGTCACAGGTCATGGGTACTCCAACAGGATAATGACCCAAAACACACAGCTAAAATCACCCAAGAATGGATAAGAACAAAACATTGGACTATTCTGAAGTGGCCTTCTATGAGTCCTGATCTGAATCCTATTGAACGTCTATGGAAAGAGCTGAAACTTGCAGTCTGGAGAAGGCACCCATCAAACCTGAGACAGCTGGAGCAGTTTGCTCAGGAAGAGTGGGCCAAACTACCTGTTAACAGGTGCAGAAGTCTCATTGAGAGCTACAGAAAACGTTTGATTGCAGTGATTGCCTCTAAAGGTTGTGCAACAAAATATTAGGTTAGCGGTCCCATCATTTTTGTCCATGCCATTTTCATTTATTTTATTATTTACAATATTATGTTGAATAAAAAATCAAAAGCAAAGTCTGATTTCTATTAAATATGGAATAAACAATGGTGGATGCCAATTACTTTTGTCAGTTTCAAGTTATTTCAGAGAAAATTGTGCATTCTTCGTTTTTTGTGGAGGGGTACCAACAAATTTGAGCACGTCTGTATATAATGAAGATGACAACTCACTATTTTAATAATTAGCTACAATGTTTCGGCTTCTGTCTTCAGCTAGCATGGTATAAACAGCCAGGAAGACTGACGTTGCAGTTTAAGTTTGAGCGTTTCTTCTTCATTAAGCATTTCTAGTGATTGATGAGTATGCTGTTGGATTCAGATTCTCCTTGGATATAGAGCTCTTTGCTGTTTTTGAATTGCCTTTCTCTCTCTCTCGTGTATACACACACACACACACACACACACACACACACACACACACAGTAGTCACATCATCTGTCTCTAGTTTATTAATGCTAAACATGGAGCATGGTAGAATTGTGCTGTTTCCATCAGGACTGTCTTTGTACAAGTTACAGTATGGATGCCCGTTACCTTTATTACTGTTTCCAGTTTTACGTCCAACACCTATATTTAGACTCTCGGTGAACTAGCAGGGATGGAAATAAGACTCCTACTGCATAGCAGGTTCACTCATTCCAGGTTTTAATACCTGCTTCATTAGCCTATAGGTAACAAGCTCAGGTGGTGTGTCTTATTAAACTCTGAGTAAAACTAGGAATGGATCAAACTGCAATGCAACAGGAGCCTGATTTCAATGTCTGGGACGAGTGGCATCTCCTCGTCTCACAAGCATGGCTTCAGGCAGTGGCATTTTCAACCCTCCCCCCAATCATCACAGAGCTGTCATTATGTTATTATTTCGAAAGGTTTGACGCTTAACCAATTCATATGTACAGTAACTATTAAAAACACTCAATGGTAGAATGTTTAGTGATGCTAAAAAAAAGTCTTTGTGAAACGTTTGACTTGACCAATCCCATAGTAAAAAAAATATATATTTTAAATATATTTTTGTAAACATATTATTCATATAAAACTCATAGTCGTTGGGAATGAAAAAATATATGGAAAAACATATGTATTATGTATGTAACGTTATATAAAATATATTTAACATATTACAAAATTTGCCCGTTTTCATCATATGGAAAATATATTTACAATGTATTTGCTTAAACATATTATAAATATATTTAAAATATAATTTCAGGTAACAATATATCAATTATATTGTCCATGTATTTTTTAGAAATGTATTATTCAATATATTTACTAAACATGTATTATATAATGTATTCACAATATATTACATAATGTAAAGTGCCTGGACACACACCATATTTTGCATGTGTTCCACCAAACAGATATGAAGCAAATAAATAAGAAAGGAATGGAATTCCGCAATTTCACTTAAAAATAACTACTAGCTTTAAACATAACGGAATATATCAACATTTTGTAAAAATTCAGTGTATATAAAACACTCAAGTACAAAAATGAAAAGCTTTCAACATATGCTAAAAGGCTGTTTGCATTACAACAAGTGTTTGGGCTGCTTCTCTGTAGACCTGCTAACATTGTTCTTCTGAAACTATGAGACGTTACAAAAAATTGCTGCTTCCAATTAAAAATTCATTAATAGCTATGGAATTGTTGCTGAAAATAGAGCTATGAAAGTAAAAAAAACACTAATAAACTGGAAATACATTTTTACAATTTCATTTTTCATATTGGTGGGCATACAGTTTAAATATAAGGTGACTTAAAATATGAACAGCCTGTTGTGTCCTTGATTGTTATTGACCTCTCTTTTTTTTCTTCTAAATACTAGGCTTAACCCAGTTATTTTTTATGAGGTATCTGTAACACTTCGGTATCTGCAGAAAGATTGATTAACGACCATAACGTCAAGAAAAAACTTATTTACCGAATTAAAATCACAGTGTCTGTGTTTTTATCTGCTGTACATGGATAAACTTATGAAGCCACCTTGTTTTAAATTTAGTGCTGTCTGACCGTCGCAGTCTCCCATTATATGCAATATATAAATATATTGTTTGGAAACACTGCATACACTTTTAAATATATTAATGTGAATATATTTATTTACAACATATTTTACAATGTATTTTGAATATAATTTAGAAAAATAAAATGTATAAATGTAAATATGTTGATTTACAAAATATAGTATATTATAAATATATTTAAGCAACATGTCATGTTTAAGAAAATATATAATAAATACATTTCAGGTTTAAAAAATATGTAATTCCATATATTAAAAATATATTTATTTTCCGTATGGGATGTCTTTGATCAATTTTTATTTTAAATGCAGTAGATGTTGAACTAATAAACTGATTGGGGTTCTTCCCCTAACACGAGGAAGTTGATGATGAAGTATAAGGCATATATCTGCTGCTGTATACTGCTAGTACACAGCAGAGTGCCTATTAACGGAGAAACTGCCCAATTTTGTTCCTCAACAGACAAGAACAAAATAGCAAGAAAAAGCTTGTAGCTTTTAAAGAGTAAAACCTAGTATTCAATACTTCTTAGTTGAACTCAGCAGGCCTCCGATTTCAAGGCCGGAGTTCACAGTGTTATTGTATTGGGGTTTGGTCCAGAGTTCTCACATGCTGTTGTTTTCATGTTCATAGGGCCCTAAAGGAGACGTCGGAGAGAAGGGGGACACTGGCCCCCCTGGTGCTGCTGGGCCCCCAGGAGTAAAGGGCCCCCCTGGCGAAGATGGATCCAAAGGCAACCCCGTGAGTCTGGTTACTTGTGGTTACTGCTTTTAACTTTCTGTAAAAAGACGTCAAGCAGACAAACGTTCTGGCTGCAGTTCAGTCTACGGGACGCTTGGAGAAGGCGATAGCCAAAATGCTTTGTCTACTTGGGTGGGTTTAAAAAGGTAAAGCTGTAGTAAAACAAGTCATGCAGACTTATATTTGAGTGCCTTCTTCAGTGTACCAGCTGTGGCCAAAGGTTTTGCATCAACTCGAATTTTAGGATTGAGACATCTCAAAAAAAAAAAAAAAAAAAACTCCTATATGAACAGAATATAGATCTTTTATTTAACATCATGTAATCAAAGAAATTATAAAACCATATTGCAAAAAACTACAAAGTGGTATGTAATTCAGTACGTTAATGTAACATTATTCAGCGGGTTTCATTTGACTTTATGAAGGAAAAATTAGTTAATTCTATAAGGTAATGCAAAACTTTTGGCCAGAGCTGTACAGTTCACGCAGAAGCCAAAATGTTTGTCTGCTTGACTTTGTTCCCCGTAGTTTTCCCTTTGAATTCTGATAGGAGTGTCACCCAGTCAGTTCTTGTCCTGTCTTTTTGACACCAAATTGCCTGTGGTTTATTCTTGTGGCTTGTCTACTGGGGCCACACCTGAGAACACAAAACTCGGCTCACTTGTTACCCACAGCACAAGGACTACATACTGGAAAGCCAGGTCTGTGGAGGTGACAGGACACTTCATTACCCCCAGCTTCACCTCCTACAGGTCTCCTGCTATTTCCTCCCTTCCGTTTACGTCAGCGTGCTTTCGTTTCCTTGGTAACGGAGCCCTGCTGTCTGAAGTCTGTCACCTTTCCTGGTGCTCAAGATTCTCACTGCTCTGCTATTCAGACACACACGACAAAAACAATACAGCAGCCCCTTATCAAACATAAGAAAGAAAAAAGGAAATGAACCAATAGTGCTACACTTTACAAAGAATACACATCACACGGATGATCTCAAATGTGTCGTTTTATATTGTACATTACAGAATGTACACTGTCGAAGAATAAAGGAAGATACGTATATAAATACCATGATGCCTGAAGGGTAATAGACCATTACATCATTAACTATGTAGTAAATGACATCCCAAGCACATTCATAGATTGTAATAGAAATAAGTGAGTGGAGTTACCTCTATCTGCCTTACTAGTCAAATGACAAGTTTCCTAATTAAGGGCCCTTGTGTTGTAGCTGCTGCTGCTGCTGCTGCTGTTGTCAGTTTGTTTCACAGTCACTAAGGTCTAATATGTGGTGCACATTTTTTGCATTAAACCTGTTATGTATATTAAACACTTTCATTAGAAAACTGAACAGTGGGATTTGAGAAACATTTATAGTATCAGAAGCCAGGGCCTGATGATAAGGTACTCTTTGCTGTCCATAAAGACATTGAAATAAAAAGCAGTGTCAGTTTTGCTTACTGCTTCCCTTGCTGTCAGGGGTTTTTATGACATGCCACGTCAGCACTCCCTTTGAATCTCAAACCAACCTGCACTGAAAATCAGCTTGGATAAACCTTCCGTCTCTGTAAACCTTGCACTGTTCAGCATCCCGTTTCATTGTTTGAAGCTGTGTTTTTTTTATTTTTTTTATTGGTGCCGCTAGAAAATGCAGACTAAAGGGCTTTGCAAAGCCTCACTTTAGCTCAGCTTTATAACATGAGTTATCTATAGTGTGACTTTACGACATAGGAAGACCGCAGACCACACTACTGCCTTAGGATAAGTGTCAAAAACATATTGGAAAATACATGTACTCTGTGACACTGTTTGATTGGTTGGTGCCATAAAAATATGGAACTAATGCAGGAGCTGTATTTATTTTGATGGAATTCCCCCTCTCCATGACTGATCTCAGTATTTTTGTCCTCATGCTACGAATAATAAACCCATCTTCAAAATGAGTTCGAATGACTTTTCCCTGCTTTCCCCGTCCCACATCCTGGCACTCGGGGCCAAGCTGATGTCACAATGTGGTTCTCTTATCTCGGAATCTGGGTGTGACCTTTAACATTCTCCTCCGAAAGTCACTCGCGATGACAGGATCCTCTGTCCCTGGGCCTTTCGTGTCACTTCCTGTATTCCATGGCAAGACAATCTTTGTGTCAAGCTGTTTAAAAACAGGATGTGAAAAATAACAATAATAAAGGTTTCTGTGTCGATGGCCAAGCTGACTCCTAATCCCTCCCTCTTTAAATATTGAATCATGGGAAGGCTAACTGTTGTCTACAGCACTGTACAGCTTTGGACAAAAGTTTTGCATCACCCCATAGAATTAACACATTTTGCTTAATAAAGTCGAATGAAACCTGCTGAATAATGTCACGTTAACATATTGAATTACACACTGCTTTGTAGTTAATGAAAATGTGGCATCTAACATGAAATACTGTATTACTATTATGGCTTCCGGTAGATTTTTATAATATCATTTTCTAGTTTCTTTCATTACATGATGTTAGATAAAAGATCTATATTATTTTCATATAATTTTTTATTTATTTTTTTATTATTTCTCAATCCTAAAATTCTAGGTGATGCAAAACTTTTGGCCATAGCTGTACAGTCCGTCAAGGAATTCGAAAATTTTAAATTATTTATTTATTTCTTAGCAGACACCCTTATCCAGGGTGATTTACAGTTGTTACAAGATACCACATTATTTTTACATATAATAACATTATTTTTTACACATTATTTTTATATACAATTACCCATTTACACAGTTGGGTTTTTACTGGAGCAATCTAGGTAAAGTACCTTGCTCAAGGGTACAGCAGCAATGTCCCCCACCTGGGATTGAACCCACGACCCTCCAGTCAAGAGTCCAGAGCCCTAACCACTACTCCACACTGCTGCCCCTAAAACAAGTTTTAGACTCTTTTGCTTATGTCGTACTGTGTTTTTCTCCCATGCATGGAAGTTAGATTTAATAGTGGTAAAAAAATGATATAATGCAGTTTGTAAAACGGCGCAGTAATTTTGGATTGAATCTACCCTTTGTGATTCAAAAACACAGCGCTGTCCGCTGAAGGCTAGTCTGAGACAACCAGATCCTTTTCACATGTGTGACTTCAGCTAGATTTGAACCCAGGCCTTCAAAGGTGAAAGGCTGATAGAGCAGTAACGTACTGCGCTACCTTTCCCTCGCTTGTCTTGTCTTGAAACTTACGACCACTGGATGCTATAGATCGCTTCCTGAATTGATTTGTTTCCTGCTGCTAACATCCACACTGAAAAAGGAGAAAGACAGAAAACCCCCACACAAGGCTGGCAGCACACTTATCCTCTGCTAGGTATAGATACTGTAGAAGCAGGGAGTGTGCGGGTCAAGCAAGGAGAACGCCCAAAGAAAATTACTCTATCAGAAATCAGTCATTGTGTTTTACGAGCTTTTAGAATGATGCTGGGTTTCTAAAATAAGACATTCCCTTGTATTGTGTGTGGCAGACCCTCCCTGACACTGTGTGCGTTGCTTTATATCAGCATGTTGTGTGGATTTCATTTCTAACTGCCGGTCTGTTCTGCGTTTTCAGGGTCCAATTGGATTTCCAGGAGACTCTGGCTCCCCAGGAGAAGCTGGGATCAATGTAAGTAAGAGCAGGTCTTCCTTTGCTCAATGACAGGACAAGGCTATCAACACTTATAAAAGTTACCCATAGTAAAAGCAGAGCCAAGTGTTAAAAAGCCTAGTGAAAGCATGGTTAAGCACAGCAGAGTAAATCCCATAGTTAAGTATATTAAAAAAGCACACCATGATAAAATATAGCAAACATATTGCATAACCGTGGGAAAAGCATGGAGGAAAACTGGAAACCGGCAGTGCAGATTTACTGTGGTAAACTTATAAGGAAACAGCAAGGTGTCCGTTTCCTTTCTTGATTTCCTGTGCAACTGACATAGCAACCTTTACACTGATTTGACTTATGGCTCACAGACAGACCCACCTTTTAGTTTATAAATAGGTTACCAACGTAGATTATAGGTCAATGCACACTGGAGCGGTTTATTTATCCAAACCTCTGGTGCAAAGTTATTGCACAAATAATAGTTTAGCATTTCTCCTTTGCGCCTTGCACACCTAGTCCCTAAGTGTTTTGATTCAGCTTTATTGTTATGCATGTTAACAATGCCTGGAGTGTTATTCATGGCACGGAGGCCCATGGTAAGCAGTCTAAAGCAGCCATCCCTGTGCTGAATGTACAAGTACGCTCACACAACTGGAATACAATTAACAGCATTTACAGATGATGGATGATGCCTCACGGAGCAAAATCCGCTGTGCACTGGCCTTTACAAAAGAAAACAGTTTGCTAAATCAAAACCAAATTGGGGAGTGTAAGAACATCACACTTACAGAGATATTTTACAGTCGGTTGACTCCATTTGTGTGTGTGTTTGTGATTTATTTAAGCAGGCTTTATTAAGGCTCTGAGGAGCCCGACCCTCCCGTGATTGATTAAAAGTTAGTTTCAAAGAAGTGCCCTGCAACACAGATAGAAATAGTGATCTCTGAACTGATGAACGAAGTTACAAAGCCTCAGCCTGTCAAATCAACTAGAACCATTATCACAGAACGAGGGGTAATTAGTACTTGCTAATGAGCGAGAATTTTAATTAAATGCAAATGTATTATTATACATCCTTTTGATGCATTGAAGCCAACCTTTACTTAAGCTTTTATCGGAGGGATCTTGAGGCTAGGCCGTCTCTCCGGTTTCCGCTTTTCATTATGAAAAGTTATTTGTTCGTTCTGCATTAGTTAGCGGAACGAGGTGAAGACACAAATTACACCTCAGCGTTGTAGACGCCTTTATCTTTTAATGCTGCAAAAGTTAACGCTTTGATAACTGTTTGAACTGAACAAACCCAGTGATGTTTTTTTTCTGGTCTGTTTTATGTCATGTTAGGGTATCGACGGAGAAGCTGGAGACAAGGGAGATGATGGCAAGCCTGGCAACCCTGTAAGTTTTTATTGAGGATTTCTTTTTTTTTTTTTTACTTTGCCTTCCTTACCGCATCCGATATTTACAAACAGAAGATAGTCGCAGTGCGTAAAAAAAAACAACGCTCTTTGTTAACAAGAGAGACGCTGATTGAAAAAATCAGCAGGATGCTTTTGGAAACCCTGTTTTCACTTCTGCTGTGCCTGTTGTCTAAGCTTGAGCCGCCCGTCCCCAAATGGACCGTGTGAAAGTCAACTGGGGCCAGTGTCCTTAGTGAGGGTGCCAGAGCACATCAGTGTACACCCGGGGCGCCTGACTGTTGTTTCTCTATTTTCGCCTCTGCCTTGTCTCTCTAGGCTGTTGCGGTCTCCTGCCTGAGGTTTAGCATATCCGTTTGTTTTGAGATAATAAAAGCTGAATTGAACTATAGTTAGATGCCACAGAGACAGCCCATATGTTAAAGGAGGAAAAAAAACTGAATTTGAGTGGCTAGCGACCATCTTTAACTGGCTACTGTAAATGAAACAGGTAGATAAAACAACACTTTAGGTCACATGATAGCCAAATGGCCACTAAAACAGCTGACATCTTGCCTAACAATAGTACTCTAATAAATCCTGAAGCTGCTTAGATGAAAAAAGACTATTCTGTATTATAACGCACGCTAATTATTTTGCATGGAAGCGATATATATATAAATACCTCTATAAATATATTTTAGTTTCAAATAAGGTTGTCTTGTCCTATGTCTGGAAGTTAAACCGCGCCAGTGAACAGTGAAATAATGCAGGTCATAAACCAGTACTGAATTTCTTTTGGATCAAATTCACTATAGCTGTTTGTTACTTTTTGTAATGTTTTTTGTTTCAGTGCTATACTATTTGTTTCCCTATGGCTAAACAGAGAAAATTAAACACTTAAAACCTGGAGCAACTGATCCGAACAGGAATGGGAGCCGGTAGATCCTGGATTTTAAATTCTCTCCGCCGCTGACTCATTCCATAACCCTTGGGCAAAATCAGATCCTTTCTGCATATCCTAGCGAGCCATAACATGCAGTGCTGTTACTCTCCTCTCAAAATACAAAGTGGCATGCTATTTATCCAAGGGTATCGCAAGTGCACTGACCTGAGGCAGGGACTGTGTGACCCTTAGGTCAAGAGAGCACTGGTACAGTTGCAACACTGTTCTTGACGTTTAAGCGGTACTGTGTTGGATTCAGACAGGTCCCTAACAAGTCTCCATACCTCTATAAAACACATCCCCGAAAACACAATGCCATATACTTGCACTTACCCTGTTTAAATATATTTGGTAATGACACAGCCCATTGTATTAGAGCTATGGCCAAAAGTTTTGCATCACCTAGAATTTTAGGATTGAGACATTCATTAAAAATATATATATATATACTATATATATATATATATATATATATATATATATATATATATATATATATACACACTATATATATATATATATATATATGGACATAATTGAGATCTTTTATTTAGAATCATGCCATCAAAGAAACTACAAAATGATATCGCAAAAGTCTACCGGAAGCCACAATAGTAGTACAGTATTTCATGTTGATTTTTCAATTTGTCAGTTTTTTGTTAAGTATATGGAAAACTACAAGGCTTTCATTCGACTCTATGAAGCAAAATGAGTTAATTCTATAGGCCATAGCTGTATACTGACATACCAATAGTAGCAAAATGTGTAAATTCTATAGGGTGATGCAAAACTTTTGGCTGTAGCTGTACATCTGGCAGAACAACATGCTGTCAGTTTTAAGCTTGGAACCATGTGAGCTAAAGGAGTAGCTCCTTTGGCCAAGCGAGTAAGAGTTCCGTACATCAGCCGTGCCTGTTAGCATTGGTCCAGCACTTCACCTAAGCTGACCTTGTGTTTGTGCGTGTGAAAGCAGTGAACGCACTCTGGTTCTGTGCTGTGTCCCCTGGCCCTACAGCTGATGCTAATCAGATCACTGAAGCCTGCGTCTTGTTCTTTGTGCTGCAGGGCCCACCAGGAGCCTCAGGGGAACCTGGACCGCCTGGCCCACCTGGGAAGAAGGTGAGGGGATGTAACTGACTGAGCCGCACTCCTTTATTAATTCATCCAGAGCGTAAACCAGGGCGAGCATGCCTGCCCGCAGGATCCTATTTCCAGCGAGGTTTTAGATAAAGAGGCAGAAAAACACTACGCCTGCAGACAATTGTAGAAATCTGCTGTCATGCAAGAAGAAGGAAGCGAGCAGTGCCATGAAACCAAGGTTCTCACGGCTGTTATTTACCCTCGTTTATTATTATTATTTATTTCTTAGCAGACGCCCTTATCCAGGGTGACTTACAATTGTTACAAGATATCACATTATACATTATTTCACATTTTATAGATACCACATTATTTTTTTTACATACAATTACCCATTTATACAGTTGGGTTATTACTGGAGTAATCTAGGTAAAGTACCTTGCTCAAGGGTACAGCAGCAGTGTCCCCCAGCTAGGACTGAACCCACAACCCTCCGGTCAAGAGTCCAGAGCCCTAACCACTACTCAACACTGCTGCCCCATAATTTTATTATTAAAAATAACGATTCCAGGATAAAAAGGGAAGGCCCTTGTTTTAGAATATTACAGTATGTACAAAACAGCACAAAAAGCAGCTGATGGTAAATGGATTTTTGCAAGCCTTAAGATGTTGGAATATATGTATTTTTTTGTTACTATCCAATCTGGAGGTGACATGGGGCAGTCAATTGATAGATTTCTAAAAGTATTATTAAGTGAAAGCTTAAAAATAATCGCGATATGTTTATTTAAACCAAATTCAGGTACATTAACCCCTTAAGGCACGTAAGGAATTGAGCGCTTGTTCAAACGGTTTCTTCTTAAAGTACTGTGAGAGCGACTCGAGTATCGCGAGGAGGAAACGGACACATTTTGGACGACCAGATCCAACATGTCAGCAAATTTTAAACCCTGTTCCGTGCAAAACCTGATTACAAAATAATAAAAAAAGTTAGCATATGCCCCTTGTACCTTAAAGGGTTATGCAATGCAAAGTCTGCATGCTTGCTTGCCTGCACACGCCAGTAGATACTACACCCGATTTACACTTGCAATCCCAGCTCCATCTCAACACAACCGTAACACACGGCTACCCCTTCGCAGTAGCGGCTGTGCGTGGCGGCTGTGTGAAATAAACGATCAGGTGTAACTGTGATCGCTCTTTTTGTTTCTCAAGGGACCTCTTGGAGCTGCTGGTAAAGAAGGGAATCAGGGACAGAAGGGAGCCAAGGTGAGTCTGCCGCCCCCACCCCTGGCACACCGGAGGCTGGTGTCTACAGAGCTGATGTTAAAAGTTCCTAAGTTAATATTTAAGCTACATGTGCTTCAAGAGCAGGTGGATCATAGAATCTACCGAACAACGTACAGCAGCAGCATGGTTCTACTTTAGTAACACTG
Source organism: Acipenser ruthenus (assembly GCF_902713425.1). Classification (NCBI taxonomy): domain Eukaryota; kingdom Metazoa; phylum Chordata; class Actinopteri; order Acipenseriformes; family Acipenseridae; genus Acipenser; species Acipenser ruthenus. The sequence continues at coordinate 2,583,407 of NC_081222.1, forward strand.
GGTCTGGATTTTCCACTTTCCTTTACTGATCTGTGTTGAAAATGCTGCTTAGTGTGCTGAGAGAGTCTTCGCTGGGGATTCTGAAGGGAGCGTCTCATTGGCTCTGGTGCTCCCGTGGATTAGAGAGGCAAAATCGGCAGGGACTGTTTCTCCTCAGCGAACCCTGCTGGCCAGGTGCCCAGTTAGCTCAGAGCAGACACCTGCAGGGCTGCCCTTTATCCTCCAGTAGTTGGTAGCTCGCTGACATCCGCTCTCGAGTTCCTGGGTGTAGAAGAGGAAGCTGGCTCAGTCATGGGATCGGAGGACGCCCGCTTAACCTTCAGTTCTCCTGCGCTGTGCGGGGAATTGCTGCGGTGAGGGGAAAAATGATTGGACATTCCAAATCGGGGAGAAAATTGGGTGTAAAATAATTGCAGGTCCCACACACTGTTCAAGATGTTGGTTTTCTTCCTTCAGCGATATAAACAGCAACAGTGTTTGGATCTACCAACCTTAAATAGAGACCCAGGGCTGTAGGACAGTCGGCTGCTGCTCCCGTGTGTCACCGAGTTTGTGTTTTCTTCACAGGGGGCTTCGGGAGCTGAGGGTCCTGTAGGGAAGACTGGTCCAGTCGGGGCTCAGGGACATCCAGGCAAGCCTGGACTGCAGGGAATGAGGGGCATCCCGGGGCCCGCTGTGAGTATGACGTGAAACGAGAAAAAAAACAGACCCCCAGCATTCTGGTCTGTTGAAACCCCCTCCATCTGTCAATGGAGCCTGAGGAAGCCTCCTAGCAAGGTACTGTAGTTCACTGACTGAGCTGCCCAGGGTAGTTAATCTCCAACACTGCCCTCCACACCTTCCCTTTATCCCAGCCCCTTCTCATCCTTAGCCATTGAGAAGCCAGACCTCGCAGCGCTGAGGCTAGTAAGCTAAACTGGTTATTCTTTTTTTTATTGTGAAATATATCTTCTTTTTCAGGGAGAACAAGGTCTAAATGGACCGCCTGGACAAAGTGGACCTCCCGGACCGTCGGTAAGCTTCTGTTCATATTCATCTTCTGCAGAGCAACCCTTACAGTCTGAAGGTTTTGAAATACACCACTGGGGTCCCATTATAACAGAGCATTACCCACGAGAAACCAGAGGCAGAGACATTAGGTTCTGATACAGTACCATGCTGTCTGGTGTTGACGTAATAACAGAGAACACCCCTCGGGAAGCAAGCAAAGTGTTCTCTTAGCCGAAGTGTTCTTCAAGACGGAGTTGACCACTAGACACAATATAAATCAATAGACACTTTAGAAAATGCAGCAGCAACTCTAGATTAATCATGAATACATGTACAGGAGCAATATTCAAGACATGCACAAAATTATTAAAGAAGAACGGTGGAGCAAATCACCAGAACGGGAAACACCAAATTGCTTCGACTTGTGTCTGATTCAGGTTTTTTTTTCAAGAGCTCGAACAATTTCCAACTTTTTGTAGCAAGAGAAACAGCGGCGCATTTTGCTGTTTGTTTACATACCATGATTTTGTAGCGATGAGGTGCACTCTTGGAAAGCAGAATACCAAACAAGGCAATGATAAATGACGACGCGTCTGGAGAGATTGAATAAATCAATCAAAAGTCACTTTTGAAAACCATTTGAATTTAAGTTTATAACAAAGTTTTAAGGTATCAGGTTACAAAACAGTACTGTATCAGTTGTAAGTGAATTGCTAGCGGTGCCAAGAAGGTGTTCATTTAAGCGAAGTTCCTGTTCCTTTAGCCAGAGCATTTACAATGGGAAAAATCTTTTTCACCACAAGGGTGTTCCCTTAAGCGAAGTGTTCTCTTAGGAGGTGCGTCTATACGCGGAGACTACTGTATTACCAGCACTGTGTAATAGGATTATGGTACAGCAGGGAGTACCATTGTGATACTATTGGTAAGTCAATATCCAGCTATGGCCTATAGAATTAACACATTTTGTTTCATATAGTCGAATGAAACCTGCTGAATAATGTTACGTTAACATATTGAATTGCATACCACTTTGTAGTTTTACATACTTAATGAAAAATGGACAAATTGAAAAATGTGACATTTCGAAACCTGAAAAATGTGACATTTTGAAATCTAACACAAAATACTGTACTACTATTATGGCTTCCGGTAGACTTTTTTAAGCGATATAATTTAGTAGTTTCTTTGATTACATGATGTTACATAAGAGATCTAAATTATGTTCACATGGTTATTTTTTTTATTTAATGATTTGTTTTGGTACAGAACCATTGCATTTCCACAGCAGTTGTCTATCAGTGTGGGGTACTCCCACAAAAACACCTCACCCTCACATTTCATGCTTTGTCTTATTTTACAGGGCCCTCCCGGCCTGCCTGGTCTGAAAGGGGATGTCGGAAGGAAAGGTGACAAGGTAAGCCCCCAAAAAAAAAAAAAGGTTTTGAGCACCAAAAAGGAATCCCATTCGCCCTTTCACCTGGGTTCAAGTCTAACCAGTGACCCCTGTACGAAATGAGTTTTGACGGTCTCAGCCTTAGGGTTTGATTTCCTCCTCCGCCACTCAAACTGGTTGTAGTTGACATGTTACCTGTCAGGCTCTTTCATTCGCTACACAGAACTCAAAGGTGCAGTTTCGAAAGAATCACATTAGAGGGAGCAGCTGATTGGTTACTGAGAGGAAAGGTGGCGATACAAGAAGTGTCTGAAAGCACGGCTTGCAAAATTTGATTTCTTTAACCTAGCGTAGTACCAGATATAGCGATTTAGAATGAGAATGTATGTTTGCTAAAGCATGTGTTTCTTTCAAAACTGCACATTTGACACCTATATAGTGAATAGGGAAAGTTTACTGAAACTATTTTGCGAGTTTCAGTTAATAAAAGGAAATCCAGGATGTTGAGCTCTGTGGAGGAGCAATGCTCCATGTAAGTGGCTGCTCAGTGATTGAGTGACATAGTGTTTACAAAGGAAGGGCTTGTTTAGGACTGAAAGGTGCTTTGCAAAATGCCAGTTCCACTCCATTCCGTCCCATTGTGCCTCTGATATGCACACAATCTCGCATTCTCCCCATGCTCTTCAGCTCCTCAGACCGCATAGGAGTGACATAAAGGAGGAGTTAATAACAGGAAGAGACTGTTCAGTTGTTTTTTTTCTGACATTTCTGGCAAAACAAACGTAGTAGCGACGGGTTAGGCAATAAATATTTATCTCGAGAAAGAAGCTGTCAGTGTGTGTTTGTTACCTGCCCTCTATCTGTCTGCTTCACTGACTTGCAGAAGTATTTGCAAGGAAAAAGAATCTCAATGACTCTCGCTTGTCGTCAAGCATACAAAGTGAACAGGTGCATTTCGGTAGAGAAGACACTTCACCCCCCCTAAGAGAAAGGATGCTCCCTGCAGTCCAGGGCAGGCTTCAGGCATGAAGACTGAACTGCTCCCCCCCTCCCTCACCCCTCCCTCACCCCACTAAGAGAAAGGGTGCTCTCTCCAGTCCAGGGCAAGCTTGAGGCATGGAGACTGAACTGCTCCCTCCCTCCCTCACCCCCCTAAGAGAAAGGGTGTTCCCTACAGACCAGGGCAAGCTTGAGGCATGTTCACCACAGGACAATGTAGGGAAGCTACATGCATTAAAATATCATTTAAAAAAAAACTGCACCACACAACGATATGTATAACGTTCCACCAAAGATCCCCCCCACCCCAAAATAAAACAGCAATTTGTTTTTGTGCTTCTGGACATATAAAATGTGAAATCATGTTGTGTAGTGTCTAGAGATGTACTAGCATTGCAAGGCGTTCAATTCAACACAATTCTTAAAAAACAAAAAGGAGCACAGCCCGTGCAGGCTGTGCTGTGAAAGAGATCCGAGACTGATTTCTCTGGAGAGCCTATTAGAAGAGACCACAGGGACCCAAATGTCATCAGATAATTAAACACATATTAAAACCTGGAATGGATGAAATAGGAGTCTTATTGCTTTCTCCCCGCTCTCACTGCTTGTGATTGCTGCTTATGTGTGCTACATGGATGTATTGTTGCAATTTCTTTTTTTTTTTTTTAAACACAATTGTTTTGAAATGTTTTTTATTCATATATCATTTATTTTTTCCTCTATTTTTTGTACCATTTCAGTTTGAGTAAAGACCTTGATACAGTAAATGCATTCCTTTATATATATATATATATATATATATATATATATATATATATATATATATATATAAACAAGTAGCTTTCGAGTTAAGGGGAATGAAAGCAATGAATAGTGAACAATGGGTAATCTGGAAATATGCAAATTTCATCATTACAAGAACCAATCAAATCGCATGAAAGTCGCCTAAGGGCTTCTACATTGTATAATATACTGTGCTTTGACTTTTAAAATGTAGAAGCCTTTAGGCGACTTTCATGCGATTTGATTGGCTCTTTTAATGCTGACATTTGCATATTTCCCGATTACCCATTGTTATGCGTAAAGAAGCTGCTGTTATAAACAAGTTGTCTTTTAAAAGAAAAGTTCCGGAAGGTGATGACATCATGACTTCAGAATAGAATGTTCATTCCAAGAGGTTCTAAAGTGCCTCCTTTGAAAATGAATTTGCCTTCTTTTTGCTTCCTGGCTGCATTTGTCCCATAGCAGTGATTTCTCCCCATTTATGTCTTCTGGCAACAGGAGATGTAGAGGTGTTAATTCTTATACTTTGTAGATGTTCCACGAAGCGATAAACGTTTAGTATACTATTCCTTTACTGGTGAAAATCTCATGAATAGTAAATGAAGATTCTGCCCCTTTGATTACTGTGTTGTTGTGGATGTATACGTACAGCGCGACCTGTTGCATGGAAATGAGCCTGTGAGATTGTCACAGATGGGTTGCATGTTACTATGGACTAAATATTTTCTTAGATTTGGGTCTGTTTTGTAAGACATCAATGGTGGATTATTGAAAATAGGAGCTGTAGAGGGATCTTGTTGGAGAATACTAAAATGTCTGTGTATGAGAGGCTGTGTTATTTTGGCCACAGGATGATAGGTAAGAACCGGGTGGATTATTAGTATTCTGTGTGATGCTTTTGTACAAAGTATCCTTTCTGTTTATCGTAGATACACGCAACTGAGCTTCTTGAATGGTTGTGTCTGGAAAACCACAGTTTCTGAAAAAATGCACACATTTCATTTGCTTTGTTTGAAAAATCCCTATCATGACTGCAAGTGCGTCTCAGTCTTAATAATTGGGAGTACGGAAGGGAGTCACGACAAGCTTTAGGATGTGAAGAGTCGTATCTCAGGTATTCTTTGTAGAAAACGGTGGTGCTATATATATAAAACAATGAAAAAATATATATGTAGCTGACACCTTTCAGATGGCTTTATTATATAGCTCATAGCACACACTGCCACCAGCGGCTGGCTGTTGGAACTGCAGTATTTAAAATGTTTTCCCTTCCTTCTCTTCGCAGGGCCATGCTGGCTTGATCGGGCTGATCGGAACTCCTGGAGAGCAGGGGGAGAAGGGAGACCGGGGGATGCCCGGGAACCAGGGAGCACAGGGACCCAAAGGAGACGGGGTCAGTGGTGCCACTATACTGCGGACAGTGCAGAGCAGATAGCAGCGTGCCTGAAAATATATCAACTGGGTCGATCTGCTGCGAGAATACTGTTTCATATCTCCTTCCGTCACCGATTTTTAAAAATGTATTTATTGATTTATTTTTTGAAATTTTGAAGTTTGTGTGACTATGGAGTTCTAGAAGTTGCCCTGCCATAACTTTGGGGGAAAAAACAAACAAACATCTGCATTATAATATAACAGATAGGAATCTTAATGTGGTACAATTATGCACACAGTGGATATATATATATATATATACAGGTATATAAACAAATAGCTTTCGAGTTAAGGTGAAAGAAAGCAGTAACTATAAAACTGTGGGTAGTCAGGATTTATGCAAATATCAGAATTACAAGAGCCAATCCAATCACATGAAAGTCGCCAAAAGGATTCTGCATTCACAGCGTTTTAAAAGTCAAAGCACAGTATCTGCAGACATGTTTCACCCTGTTTGGGGCTCATCAGATCAGCATAACTGTACTTTGACTAGTGAAAATATATATATATATATATATATACAATAAGTCATAGCAGCTATCCACAAATGGTCTCTGGCCATTCCAAGCTTAGGTGGGGTGAACACCAGCTTGTATCTTACACAATTTGTTAAGATTATTATTATTCGTTTATTTAGCAGATGCCTTTATCCAAGGCGACTAACAGAGACTAGGGTGTGTGAACTTTGCATCAGCTGCTGAGTCACTTACAATTACGTCTCACCCGAAAGACGGGACACAAGGAGGTTAAGTGACTTGCTCAGGGTCACACAATGAGTCAGTGAGTGATCCGGGATTTGAACCGGGGACCTCCTGCTTACAAGCTCTTTTCTTTAACCACTGGACCACACAGCCTCCTATAATACATCATTTAAGTAGGAATTATTAAATTGTACGTAGCAGACACCTTTCAGATGGCTGTATCGCGCCAGTAATCGGGGTCAACGACAACAATACACACATACATATCATAACCCTTCGTTCCGCTCGGCCCAGCTTGTCCAATGGGTCTTGCTGTGTCTGATTGTGCTGTTCTTGTTGTTGCAGGGTGTGGTCGGTCCCCTTGGCCCCCTCGGTCCCCCGGGACCTCCAGGTCTACCAGTAAGTGAGACACTCAGATAATAACCTTCCTCTTTCCTGTCAAGCCCAAGCTCTCACCGTCTTACAAGCCTCACTGCTTCTTCACAGTCTATTTCATGGTTCTCTTCAATTCGGTATTCAGTCATTTACACTTAGATGTGAGATCTTAATAGGAGCGGATGCTGCAGCAATAAATCGCTTCCCCACTGTCTCCACATTGCAAGGTTCAGGGGCTGCGATAGGGAAGCAGTGTATTATTCTGTAGCTGTGAAGGGAAAACAAAGAGGTGGGATTGATGAAGAAAGCATTGTGTCTGAACGTCTGCAGAAATGAACAGAAAGAAACAGAGAATGAAGATTCAGGACTTTAACTAATTAACATCTATTGCAACGAGTAGCTTCAGCCCTTCAGCCAAATTCCTTGAATCGTTATGTTTGGTCAGACCTTAATAAATTGCACATTATTGTATGTCAGCTGAAGCCAAATTGTTCCAGTGCTACAATTCTGTATTTAAAAATCATACATGATGCTTTAGCCCCTGAACACGATTGAAATGTGAAAGAGTTCAGAGCGGTTATCTTTCTGAGAAGCAATTAGCATATTTTACATTCATTTGCATAATTACAATAGGATGTGCACCAGCACGGCGGTCTGACTGGCGCACCCCAGCAGAATCTGCAAATACATCTTTCACTCTATAATGCTCTTCTATTAAACCTGCAAATGGACCTTAATACTGTTAAATAAATTCTCAACCCAGTATGACTGGGAGAGCCCAAAACATCCCAGACAAAGCTTGCAGGAACAAACTGTGCAAATACAGTAGCTGTTCTGCCTGGCATTCAGGCAATCGTTACCGACACATATTTGGAGGGTATTGTCGTGATTTTACGTCAGCAGGGAGATACGGAATGTGCAGTTGTTTTTTTAGCATGGTAGATGTTGCAGGAACGTTCTCAGTGCAATGGAATAAATATTGCACAGTGGTCCTGATGTGGCAGTCCTCTGGTCTGGTTACTGACATGGCACTGCATTGGATGACCAGTGCACACCAGTGCAGGGCTTCCCAAACCAGGTCCTCGGGACCACAGTGTCTTCTGGTTTTCATTCCAACTGAGCTCTCAGTTACTTAACCAAAGCCTTAATTGATCATTTGCTTAATTAGATCTTTTTAATTATTCTCAGCTCCTTAAAAATTGCAGAGTTCAAAGTTACTTACACAATTATATAGTTAACTTGAAATCTCTAACTATTTTAAGAGCTGACAATAATTGTAATAAAGTTCTGATTAAGGGTTTAGTTAAGTAATTGAGAGCTCTGTTGGAACCAGAAGACACCAGGGGGGTCCTGAGGACTGGGTTTGAGAAGCTGTGATACCATTGGCATGTCAACTGTGATACCATGTGATACCATTGGCATGTCAAAATATGCACAAGTTTTGCCACTCCACCGTTCTAGCTGGTGCCAATTGACACTGAAGATCTTTTTGGTGTGGGCTCTTCTTGAATCGTTTTTATTGAGTTGTAATGATGGCTTCATTTCTAACAGGGTCCACTTGGTCAGAAGGGATCTAAAGGAGAATCCGTAAGTAATCCCCCCTGTCCTCTTGTTTCTCAGTTCACTGTTGTACACTACGTCTATGGAGCATGAGCATTCACAGAGTCCTGTAGTTATTCCACCAATCAGGATGAAAGAATAATGCACAGCCATCCCCGTATAACAGTTTCCCACAGTAAAAGCACAGCAAAGTGTAAAGCACAGTGAAAGCATGGTAAAGCATAGGTAGGCATGGTAAAGAATAGCAAGGTATGGTAAAGCATATTCATAAACATGGCAAACCAGCGTAAACTAGGATAAAATCACACTATAACCCTGGGAAAAGCAGGGACTGCAAAAATACCGCAGTAAACTTTTATAAGGGTCAGGACTTAAATAACTACAGTGCTCCTTGGATGTTTGTGGACTATTCTGTTTATGTAACAAGTATGATGTTTGCGAGGAAACAACTATGCTTAAACCTGAATTAAACCGCTGAAGTCGGATAACTACTTTCCTTAGATCAAGCTCCATATCTTCTTGAAGCAGTGTGGCATAATCTGTAACAGTGTGATTCTGTTGTTGGTTTTGTATGCAACACAAGATTCCAAAATTAGATATTCACGCAGCAGCATTGAATATGAAAAAGTTATTCAACGCTAGATCATAGTAAAAGCTTAGCAAAGTGTAGTAAAGCATAGTTAAAGCATGGTAAGTCCCAGAGAGATATGGTAAATGCATAGTATAACCATGGGTAAAGCATGGAAAAAATGCAAAATTACTGTGCAGATTTCCAAGGACAAATGGGTGAGCAATTCATCTGTGTGATGTTCCTACGATGGAAATTCAATTTGATTCTAGATCTTAATAATGTAAGGATGGATTTGAATTGAAGCCAGCAATGTAAATACATGCTGTCTTGAGTGGTCTTGCAAGTGAAACGATCATCACGCAGCTGAAGTTTAATGCACTCGGGTATTAATCCCTTTGAGCCGTATTTATGATAGCTGGAGCGAAGACCTGCTAACTTACCACACTTCAGAAACTTTGATTTTAAGAAAGTGGCTTAAACTGAGACATACTGTGCATCTTTAAGCTTGCTAAGCTAAAGCCTTGTTGGATTGATCTGAAACTCTTTATTCGGATATAACGGTGCAGGAATGACACAGTCACGGTTGAAGGTTTTATGAATAAATAAAAGCCATGCTCTTGGTTGGCCTGCCCATGAGTGGGAATGGAGCGTCTTTGCAAATTAATATAGAATGCTCAAAGCCTGCTTGGGCAGGGGAGGGCTGTAAATCCAGGGAAAGGAACATGCTGTCTGTCTCCTAGCAGAGCTCCCGGTGTAAATAATGAAATCACAGGAACACTCCAGACAGGGACAGTGTTAAGGGTGGCCCAGGGCTAGTCAAGGTGAAGACATGTAGTGTTATGGTTTAGAGCTACTCAACATTCTAGTATATTGAACATACCTTTATTAAGGGAAAGTGTGTTTGAAAACAAACAGTGGAGGTACGCATAGGCTTTTGATGCCATGGTATGCGAGATACAGTATACATATATCTCACAAGGTAGGGAAAACATGGTCAGGTCCATGAGAGATGCAGCTATTAGAAAGAAAAGGCAATCCTTTCAGGCGTTGTTCATAGCGGTTTTCGGCAGTTTCTGGAATGACAAACTGCCTTTATGTTCCAGGGAGCCACTGGTCAGAGAGGAGACACAGGCCCACTCGGACCCCCGGGACCTCCTGTAAGTATCTGTCTCCTTGTCCTCTGTAACCTCCTTCTGCTGCAAGTGGTAGCATGAGTGTAAGCTATGGAATTATAATGCGATACGCATGTCGCGTGTCAAATGTAAACGTGCACAGCCCATTGGTGTAGTTTAACAATTTTTTTTTTTAATAAAATATTGAAAGGGGGGAATACAAGAGGGACTAAACACTGTAGATGGCTATACTGTGCATTACCCGTAGACAGCAGCCATCGTGCTTACTGGATTAGATCATTCTGTATTGCTTACTAAACGGGACGAACTGAGTATAACTGCTCTGCTTAGTTCCTAGGTTGTGCTTTTTTTGTGACAGAATCAAAATGAATATCAGCTATTATTATTATTTGTTTATTTAGCAGACGCCTTTATCCAAGGCGACTTACAGAGACTAGGGTGTGTGAACTATGCATCAGCTGCAGAGTCACTTACAACTACGTCTCACCCAATAGACGGAGCACAAGGAGGTTGAGTGACTTGCTTAGAGTCACACAGTGAGTCAGTGGCTGAGGTGGGATTTGAACCGGGGACCTCCTGGTTACAAGCCCTTTTCTTTAACCACTGGACCACACAGCCTACTAAATGGTAGAGTTCAGCACAGCTAGTGCACCACGTTTACGACTGTTTTGTTAGCAGGGAAAGACCTAGTAAACAGACACCTCTCTCTCTCTCTCTCTCTCTCTCTCTCTCTCTCTCTCTCTCTCTCTCTCAGGGCCCCCCGGCTGAGATGATTGAGCCCCTGCCAGTCCAGGGCAGAGGGAAGAGGAGACGGCACTCGGAGACCGTGCAGGGGGACCAGCCCGAGGACGTGAGCGACACCGCGGACGGCATGGAGGAGGTCTTTGCCTCCCTCAACTCCATGAAGTCGGAGGTGGAGCAGATGAGGAAGCCTATGGGCACCTTTGAGAGCCCTGCCCGCACCTGCAAGGAGCTGCACATGTGCCAGCCCCACTTCAGAGACGGTGCGTTAAACACCAGCCAGACCCCCAGTGCAGTCAGAATGATCATTAAGAGAACTCTGTGCATTGTTTCATAGTTCACGCTCCAACTAATTAATTACTTGCAGTTTCTTATACTGAACTAAGACGGGCCATGGGAATGTACAGCTCTGGCCTAAAGTTTAGCATCAGCTCGAATTTTAGGATTGAGACATAATTAACAAACTATATGAACATAATTTAGATTTATTTAACATCATGTAATCAAAGAAACTACAAAATTAAAATCGCAAAAGTCTACCGGAAGTATCTTTATTAGTTTAGAAGCATGCTTTTTTGAATTCTCTCTTCTATACTGCAAAGGCAGTCCTCAGCACAGATGCCTTCCCCTACACCTGTGTCATTAGGTTGTCATTAGGTTTTTGTAGAGGGTGGATCTGCAATTCATTGCAAATTGAAGTCTTGGGGATGTTTTACGACTCTGCTTCACAAATGTTATCCTCTGATCCCTAATCTCCTTTATTGGCTGATTTCCCAGGAGATTACTGGATTGATCCAAACCAAGGATGTCACAGAGATTCCTTCAAGGTGTTCTGCAACTTCACTGCGGAAGGAGAAACCTGTCTCTTCCCAGACAAGAAATCGGAAGCTGTAAGTAAAAAGCAGCACTGCATACGTTCCCATTGAAAGAGTCTTTAAATAACAACCCAGGGCCAATGCATCCCAGCACTGTCCCACTTAGTGGCATAACGAGACACGAATGTCACAATATGACACGTATCACGATACGCAGATTGTGATGCAGTATGCATCACGATATATGTGACGGTCCGGATGGGCTACTTGTATGATGCACAATAAGGTGCACATTTTAAAGATGGACCATTTTGTTAAAAGACAAAAATGTAACGAGATAGAGAGTATGTATCCCTACAAACTATAAAGTGCACCTATTCTTCATTCAAGAACGATACACGTCTGTATTACGACACTACACTCCACGTAAAGAAAGGATCCCAATTCATCGATACACCATGAATCGTTATGCCCCTGACGCTAATACGGTTTTATTATTTTTGTAATATCTTGAACCAGTAACCCAATTGTGATGAAACTTGGTAAAGACATTCCTTTGCCCAGGTTCTTGGATATATCTTGATTTGAGGATTTGAGTTCTGGCATAACAAAGAGGCTGTTTCTTTAGAGGTTGCACAAAAAACGATGAAAATTTGCACATGCCTATTTTATTTACTGAAAGCGAATACAGGTTTTAATCTCGGAACCCATTTCTTTGGTTTCGATGATGCACAGGCAGCTGTTCTACGTGCTGTGTGGTTGCTAATACTCCCCGCATCTCATTTAAGATGTTAAACATGTGCTTCCTCCCTTTCTTGAACAGGTTAAGCTCGCCGCCTGGAACAAAGAGAAGCAAGGAAGCTGGTTTAGTGATTTTAAACGTGGTAAAAAGGTAAGCAGCGAGCCTGAGTAACTCGCACAGAAATATCACTTCCCACCTGATTATATAAGCAGGGCACTGCATGGAATCCATGTCACTTGCAGGAGATGTTCTTCTGTTGTTGGCCCAACGTCTTTGTTTGCTGGAACCTTCCTGTAGGCACGAATACGCACTTGTTTAGGAATCCGATCGTTTCATGCAACGAGTCATCTCACGTTTTTGATTCTTGTGAATCTACAGCTGTGGCCACGCGTTTTGCATCACCTAAAATTTTAGGATTGAGCTACATAAACATAATTTAGGTATTTTATTTAACATCATGTAATCAAAGAAACTACAAAATTACATTGCATAAGTCTACCGGAAACCATAATAGTAATACAGTATTTCATGTTAGATTTCATTTTTTTTTTTTATCAATTTGTCAATTTTTCATGAAGTATATGGGGAAAACTACAAATCGGTATGTAATTCAATATGTTAACGTAACATTATTCAGCAGGTTTCATTCAACCTTGATGAAGCAAAATTTGTTAATTCTATAGGGTGATGCAAAACTTTTGACCATAGCTTTCTGGGTGCTTTGTAAAACACACTCAAGGTCAGAACGGCCAGTCAGCCCAGTAGGGTATCAGCTTGTATCAAACAGACCGCTGTCTGGTATTCTATATATGAGCAAACCTGCCATTATACATTGTCGTGGTTCTCTCCCAAGCAGAGACAACCGCACTTGTATGCCTTTTCCCTCGATTTGTTGCCATGCTTTTTAAACCTCAGTTTCCTGTCTCCAGTTCTACTACATTGACTCCGACGGGAATCCAGTCCAGGTGGTCCAGATGACCTTCCTGAAACTGCTGAGCGCCACGGCACGCCAAACCTTCACCTACAACTGCCAGAAATCCGCCGGCTGGTATGACTCTACCTCCAACAGCTACGACAAATCCCTGCGTTTCCTGGGGGCCAACGATGAGGAGCTGTCCTACACCAAGACACCCTTCATCAGTGCACTCTACGACGGCTGTGAGGTAGGCTTACACTCTTTGGTTCCAGCATGTCCGCCCGTTGGTGCTGTCCCCTATTTTAGCTTATAGAAGGGTTCTGAACTGGTAACGGCAGAGACTGAGATAGAGAGAGGAGTCTTCTCTGGGTATCCAAAAAGGTAGCACAGGGACGGTGTAGTCCAGTCTCCATGCTTCAAGCCTGCCCTGGACTGGAGGGAGTATCCTTTCTCTTAGGGGGGTGAGGGATGCAGCAGTTGAGTCTTCATGCCTCAAGCCTGCCGTGGACTGGACGGCGCACCCTTTCTCTTGGGGGGTGAGGGAGGGAGGGAGCAGTTGAGTCTCCATGCTTCAAGCCTGCCCTGGACTGGAGGGAGCACCCTTTCTCTTAGGGGGTGAGGGAGGGAGGGAGCAGTTCAGTCTCCATGCCTCAAGCCTGCCCTGGACTGGAGGGAGCATCCTTTCTCTTAGGGGGTGAGGGAGGGGGCAGTTCAGTCTCCATGCCTCAAGACTGGAGGGAGCACTCTTTCTCCTCAGGTTTTGGCGGGTAGTACAGTCCCCAAGTTGATCCAATCCGTGGCCTACGAGTGTCAGTCTTGCTTAATTCTGTGATGTTTTATTTTTTTGGTTTTGTTTCATTTTTGTTTAGCAGAGTACAATCTACAGATTTTTGTAGAGCACAACACACTTTTAATTTTTAAAATTGTTTTCTTTTCTTTTTAGTCACGGAAAAGTAACGAAAAAACAATTCTCGAAATCGACTCTCTGAAAGTGGAGGTGCTTCCCATCAAAGACGTGGCGGTTTCAGACTTTGGGCAGTCGAGCCAGAAGTTTGGGTTTGAGGTCGGGCCCGTGTGCTTCAACGGCTAAACAGAAGAAAAGGAAAAGAAACTAAAAAAAAAAAAAAAAAACAAAGACTGTTCCGTTCCGCGATTGCCTCAAGCAATACAGTATTTATATATCGATATTTTTATTTTATCTTTTTTTTTTTTTAAATCTGTGGTGGGTTTGTTTTTTTTTGTTTTTTTTAATTCCCAAATACAAAAGATGTCAACCCAGCGAGGTTGTTGTCATGTGACTTGAAACAACCAACAAGAACCAAGCTTCCTTAAATCCGTGACTTGAAGAAATGATGTGATTGGACAATGTCCGCTTCCATGTGATCTAAAAGCCTTCATTAAAGGGAAACTCAAACAGACGCCATTGGACCATGTTAGCTGCTTATTCCATGTAGAAGTTTTTTTAGGTTTTTTTGGGAAATTAATAGTGTAAACTTTACTATGGAGCAAATGCTTTTTGTGTGTTTAAGATACATCCAGAGGGTTACGCACTGTACATAACTATTTCAAACATTTGTGTTGCAATGCAATCCCTGCGCAGATTTCATACGCAGCTTGGGCGAACCACAGAATCGAGCAATCCGATTGGCCCAGGTGTCTAGGGTGTATTATCCAATCAGGTATTGAAGCGATTCCAATTCTGCAAGCTGGTACCGTCGCTGAATGTGACTACTTTAAAACGGGGCTCCTGTTTTTTTTTTAAAAAAAGGGAAATTGTAGTTTCATGTTGCTTAATGGGTCTGTTTGTACTGTACTTTTAATATCACATTGTTAATTTTTTGAGGGATTTGTAATTTTTCCTCAACAATGGTGCTAAAATATTTTTTTTTTGAGAAAATAACGTAAGAGCATTGGAACAAGAGCGTGCTTATTTTTATTTAATTTTTTTTGTATTTTATTTTATTAAAGCCAGCCGGAAGAGGAGGTTCAAAAGAAGTGAACTCAGAAATACCACAATCCTCTTCTCCTTCGGTTTTCTTTGACACTGTTCTTTGTCAATTGAGAAAGCCGTGTTGGAACTTACCTCAAAGTGCTTTACCCTACCAATGTTATCGTTGCTTCACCAATCATGCATTCATTAGCCTATGTATGTACATAGTTATTAATATTGTGCTGGCTTTATTAAATATCGTACTTGCATTGCATTTGATACCGTATGTGTGACGCAGTCTATGGTTGGGCTACTGAATTTGTTGTAGACTACTAATTTCCAAAGTTGCAGTAGCCCATCTAAGTGCAGGACCATGCCATGGCAAGCTCACTGTCTCCCATAGACCCTGTTGTTGATGCAACAATCATTAAATACAACGGAAGCTTTGTACATAATAATATTAACTGCTCTGCCATTCAGTCAGTGCATGGGGCAAGCACTGCTGTTTTTGGATAGGTCAGTTTCCTTGCTTTATTTGATATATTGAGATTTGTTACTGTAATGTGCCTTTTAACTATCTGCACTGAAGAGGTGAAACTATTCATTGATGCAGAACCTGGGTTCATGACCCGTTATGAAAAATGCATAACCACTGTGCAGCTTCCTCGCGTCTTGAATAATGAATTTATGAGACACTTGATAAATGCAAAGGTGCTTATTGAGGTGCTACTGTTGGATTGAAATATCCTTGAATAAACTGTTAAAAGGCTTATTGCACATCTTGATATGTGTCGTGTTGTGAGCTGCAGAAGATGATGTCTGTGATCATAAGGCACTGTTCCACTTCTATTCATAGCTCAGCCCAGCTCTCCCACTTCTCTGTGCTTGCTTTCCATTGTATAGCGTATCTGTGGTACCAATTTTATATACTGTACAGTGCTTCGTTTAAAGCCGTCGCTTGAATAAAAACATGTATTTGTACAAAATTTAAATAAAAATAATCTTTATTAAAAGTTCATTGTTATTGTTGGGGACTGGGGTTGTCGTAAAAGCCAACGATTGAAGAGACAGGTTATCACTGATAAGAAAAGAATCGGGCTGTTTTTTCTACCATTTTACACCCTTGCCACTTATCACAAACTTTGTGCCCAATTCACACACCTCTTTAGCTGAAGGAAAGTGTAAGCATGTGGGGCATTTACAAGTTCATGCAGTAAATTGAGGCAATTTAGATGTATTTAGATTGAATTAACACATTATTGATTGGCTATATATCAGTGCAGTGTTATATGAAGCACAGGGGGGGACTAGACGTCCGGTTTGACCAGGACTGTCCCCTTTCTCTATCAACTGTCCCAGTGTCCCAACATTTTCCCCCCAAACTTTAAAGTTCCGGTTTGCAACAGCGCCAGACAGTGCTCCTTACCTTAATTACATAAACAATCGTCAATCATATTCAAATATGGTTCCAGAATTATATTTTTCAGACAGGTTACTATACTAAATTAAAAGCCAAGTGAGTGGGACAGTGTAAAGGACACACCTTTGTAAGGTGGTTAAGGTGCTTGCTTTGGGACTGAGAGGCAACCAGTTAAGCCCCTAACTGATGCAAGCAATTGTGCCAGAATTGTATCGACAATGCAGTCGCGGGAGAATAATTTCTGTGTCTGTGTGTGCGTGTGGTCTTTGTTTGGTTAGATGCGATACAAGTTGTAGTTTTAGAAGACATGAAATCAGACCATGTACAATGCAGAATAATAAAGGAAAATAAATTCAGAAACAGACTCCACGCTTGAAGGTTTCAATAGAAAGGACTAGTTGATCGTTACATCATTAACTATGTAGTAAATAACATCACAAACACATTCATTAATTTAAATAGAAATAAGTGAGTGTACAGTAGTTATCATGGCATCAAACAAAGTACCTAGAAGTACCTCCTGTTTGTTTTCAAACACACTTTTCCCTTGACAAAGGTAAGTTAGTCATACTGAAACGATGGGAACTTGAGCAAAAACATATATATATATAGTTTTCATCTCTACAAATCCGTAACTATTGCAGAGTAGAGTTGCGGGACAGAGATGTGAATGGACTTGTTGATCTGAGACAGTAGCTGCAGAAGCAGCAGTGTTATTCAATAAAGGCAATTATAATAAAACAATGTACCCTGTATGTGTAATGGAAAACTGCTGAAAAACAGAATAACGCTTCTTGACACTTCAAAATTTGCCTGTTTTTTTGGGGGGTGGATAGGGGGGGAGGCCTCATTGAATTACTTTAGCAAATCGCCTGATTTCAGCTCCTTTCAGTTGAAACTAAGAAAACTGCCAGACGCAATCTCTTTCTGTTCTTCCTTATAGATGATTACTGTGATATTGTAAAAACCCCAGCAAAATGCAGTAAAGCATAATGTAGTAGGATAGGCGATCATTGGATAGCATGGTAAAGCACAGAGGAGTGTGGGTTAGGGTTAGGGTTAGGGTAGGATAGAATAGCATTGGATAGCATGGTAAAGCACAGAGGAGTGTGTATGTATATGGCTGGTTTATATGGCTGGCAGATGTATATGGCTGGTTTCACAGACCCTGATTAGGACTAACCTTGGACTACCCACTGTCGGTAAGGTGGCCTTTAGTGTGGTGGCATGATAACTAGCCTTCACCTTTTCAAAGTCTGGCTGCTGCACAATGACATGCGGTGTGTTTAAATGCGAGGTGAGAGAATGGATTTGTTTTAAAGGCGTGGTTATTAAACCCTTAAATCAGTTTGGTAATCTTTAATACACTGCATCATTTGGCTGAACCCTCCACTCTCTCCCTCTCTCGATGCCTGGAAATCTCACAAGCTGAATAGAACAGCACCTGTCTCCACCATGCCTGACTACAGCCTACGTCTCACCTTATTGGAGCACTAACACCTAGCCTTGACCAGCGCCCATGTCAAATCTAAACTAGTGAGCACTTTCTGGGCAGAAGCATTTGTTCCTGGCGATGACCTGCTTTTATAATCAAGGCAGAGCCTCTTCATAATCATAATACTTATGTTGTTTGACGATCATGACAGGCTGCTGCGCACACTGCAGCCTTAATGAGCCAACGAGGGTTGATGACAAGGAGAGACTTGACAGCGATGAATGGGAGCTGAGTGAATATTTGGCAAAGAAAATGAACACACAAAGAGCGAGAACCTAGATGCTTGAAATACAAATGCTGGCCCTTGATACAGTACAGTGGTTCAATTACATCAAGGAGCTGAATAAATATGCACAAAATATGCTCTCTCCATTCAAGAAATTTCATGCAAGGGTACATGTAGCTCAGCTTGCAAACGTCTTTACTGATTTCTTAAGTAAATGGGTTTGAACGCTTCTGTAATGGGTTCTTTATACTTTTTCCTTCATTTTATTCTTTTTTGAAAATCATTTTGAATACTAAAGCTTTTTTGTTTTGTTTTACCAAAGCTCTCCCTGTCTTAAATTCATTGCTGCTTTTAGATGCTGTTGGTGTCAAATTCATTTTTCAAGTTCCACCCCCAGTCACATTTATACAGCATGGTAAGTGGACATCAGTGTGAAGCACTATGGTTAGTGGCTGATGAGTATACGTCTAGTTACTTCAGAGATATGTTTTGTCATTCATATTATTATTATTATTATTATTAGTATTATTATTTATTTCTTAGCGACACCCTTACCCAGGGCGACTTACAGTTGTATACAAAAAATACATATCAAGAATTACAATACAATTAAGAGCAAGATACAAAATACAATGACTTCAGTCCTAATAAGAGCAAATACAAAACACAGTACGATTTGATATCGGGGTGGCTCATGAGCAGATAACAGTGTTGATAGTTATATCAGGGTTAGATATGAGTGCAGGTGAAATACAAAATACCAGAGAAGGTTAAGTGCAGGATTAAATACAATAAAATAGGGAGCAGATACATGCAAGTTAAAGTGCATTAAAAGCAGTGCTATATTGTCCAGAAGGGAAGAGTTGAGTTTTACTGGTGTTGTCTGAAGAGGTGTGCCTTGAGGAGGCGCCGGAAGGTGGTCAGGGACTGGGCAGTCTTGACATCCGTAGGAAGGTCGTTCCACCACTGCGGAGCGAGGGTGGAGAAGGAGCGGGCACCGGAGGCAGAGGAGCATAGAGGAGGTACAGCCAGTCTTCTAGTGCAGGAGGAGCGGAGAGGTCAGGTGGGGGTGTAGGGAGAGATTTATATTCTTATTTGAATATATATATATATATTTGTATTCCTATGAGAATGCCTGCTAGAGTACATAGCAAAAATATGCATTTTCTATATAATTAGTGTAAAAATAAATGCCGACTAACTGTCACTGATTTTGCAAACTTAGCGGTTGGTCTGCAGTTGTTTGATCATTTGTCAGTTCCTGTTTCTGCCCGTTTGGTCCCTTTTTGGACAGCATGGAAACGATCATGTATTGATGCAGAGACTCTGTACAAGATGAATAATCCAATTCATTGGAATTGAAATCTTGATCTCTACAGTACGGTGCAGCCCAGTTGCATACACCTGCGAGGGAGTGGTTGGTATTGAAGTTCTTGTTGTCTTCTAACAATGTCTCCCAATAATTCCAATACGGAACGCACCCGGCTTGCCTGGATCATTCCTTTTCACAGTGCACAACAGTGGTCCAATTTTATGCTTTTTTTTTTCTTCTGCTGACATTTATGAAAAATGAATCACATGACTGAAATAGCGCTGCTAATTAAAAGACGTGATTCTGGCTCGGGGGCATGAGAAGCTCACAGTGTGAGAAGGCCAGTCACAACGGCTTAGCTATCGTCTCCGCTTCGTTTCAGGGGGTGTTGACTGTCCAACATCACATCATTTTCTTTGTTAAAATCACTTGCATGCAATGCAGTTCTATTCGTTTTGCTTCAGACGTGCGTGCATTTCTTACTCATTGTATTAATGTATATATATTTATTTTCGAATTAAAAGTCAAGTACAGGTATTGATGTTTGTGTCTGGTGTGCAGTGGTGTCAATGCAAGCAGTGCAGGCAGGTCGGTGGGCTGTTTGAAAATCTAAAATGTTGGAATAGGGTGCACTGATTATTATTATTATTATTATTATTATTATTTATTTATTAACAGACGCCCTTATCCAGGGCGACTTACAATTGTTACAAGATATCACATTATTTCACATTATACAGATATCACATTATTTTACATACAATTACCCATTTATACAGTTGGGTTTTTACTGGAGCAATCTAGGTAAAGTACCTTGCTCAAGGGTACAGCAGCAGTGTCCCCCACTGGGGATTGAACCCACAACCCTCCGGTCAAGAGTCCAGAGCCCTAATCACTACTCCACACTGCTGCGTCCATTTAAAAGGTTTCCATAGTAGCAGTAGGTCCGGTTTTTACATTGGTATCTCACTATGTAATTCTGATTGTGGTCTGGAATCACAGTACATAGGGCTAGCAGTGTGCATTCCCTTATAAAAGTTTCCCATAGTAAAAGCACAGCAAAGTGTCATAAAGCACAGTGAAAGCATGGTAAAGCATAAGTAAGCATTGTAAAGACCAGTACCGTCCATGATATACTATATGGTAAATGCATTGTATAACCATAGGAAAAGCATGGGAAAACTACAAAAACTACAGTGGTAAAGGTTTGGTTCGTGCACACTAGTTCATCCTTGCAGTATCACTGTACCATCAGTACCGGACAATGTGCTACCGTTTCTACAACACTGCAGTTTTTCTATTGTCTGTTATGCTGCCATTGCTGGTGATACGGTGGCTGGCTAGTACTGTAATTAAATGGTGCTTGTACATGCTAATACACTGTTTATAATGGGATCCCAAGATCTTTCTCAGACTTTTCAAGAATGTGCATTTACAGACTACAATGTGTTACACTGCTCTCATCTCCACAGGCATATGTTTACAAGAGCATCAGCAGCAAGGAGTGGATTTCAAAAGCTACTTGTCAGCTAGCCCTTCTTATTGCTAAAGCTATCCGTAGGGTTTGATTGCCTGTTAATTGCAAATAAAAACACCCCTAACTATACAAGAAAAGCACAATAAAAACCCACAATGGTCCTGGTAGACAAAGTTCAGACAGCTAGAAGTAAATAGAGGACCAAGAGTGGCTGTGCTGGTCTTATATATATATTTCTTGCAAGTCCTAGTTTCATTTTTGTAAAGTTGCCTTACAAAGCTACAGTAATTAGCCATATTCAAAAAGTGATTATATTTTGGTATAAGTGACACATATACCCACCCAACATCTACCAAATAAATATACTAAGTGTTTGCACAATGAATTCCTGTCCAATATATGTGAATCCTTAGCAGGTCATTGTCGGATCAGTGGTTTTGGTTCTTGGTCAATGGTACTTTAAGAGAAGCGAAAACTGAGGCTACTTTGACCCATTTGTAATTAACAGATTTACGTCAAACACCATATGAACCAAGTTTGTACCGAGCTGATTAATTAAAAAAAAATATCCAAATCCGAGGGGCAGGGGCTGCCAGAACCAGCAAGGAGCTGGGGCAGGGGCTGCCGGAGCCAGCCTGGAGCTGAAGCAGGGGTTGCTGGAGCTGGAGCAGGGGCTGCCGAGGCCAGCCTGGAGCTGGGGCAGGGGCTGCCGGAGCCAGCCTGGAGCTGGAGCAGGGGCTGCTGGAGCTGGAGCAGGGGCTGCCGGAGCCAGCCTGGAGCTGGAGCAGGGGCTGCCGGAGCTGGAGCAGGGGCTGCCGGAGCCAGCCTGGAGCTGGGGCAGGGGCTGTCGGAGCCAGCCTGGAGCTGGGGCAGGAGCTGCCGGAGCCAGCCTGGAGGAGGCAGGGGCTGCCGGAGCCAGCCTGGAGCTGGGCCAGGGGCTGCCGGAGCCAGCATGGAGCTGGAGCAGGGGCTGCCGGAGCCAGCCTGGAGCTGAAGCAGGGGCTGCTGGAGCTGGAGCAGGGGCTTCCGGAGCCAGCCTGGAGTTGAAGCAGGGGCTGCCGGGGCCAGCCTGGAGCTGGGGCAGGGGCTGCCAGAGCCAGCCTGGAGCCACTCCGTAGATGGAGCTAGCGAAACCGGAGCACGGCCAACCCTACAATACACTCCGGCTATAACCAGTTATATACAAGCACATTCAAAAAAGACTTGGAAGAATCCAACGTATCACCCTGCCTAATGTCAGCCAGAATAGAGTTCCACAAGCGAGGAGCACAACAGCAAAAAAGCTCTGGCTCCAGGTGATTTAAGACGAGTATTCAGGAGAACTATAATGAAATGAAATGAAATTTGTAATGAAATTAGACAAACCATTCAACAAGAATCCTTCATCAGTGCCTTTTAATTTTGTCGGTTAGGAACACACTAAGGATCTTTATATATTTGGAGGCACAGAGTGAGTTACTGAGTTTCATTGCAATGGGTTTTAAAAACATGTTAATCTAATATGCAAATGACACGTAACACCAAAATTCTTACCAAATTAACCCCTTAAGTGCCATTGTTCTCACTTGAGCACGGCTACTTTTTTAACTGGCAGCATCTACCTGTTCATTTTAACTATATTTAGAACTTACTCTAATTTTAATCAAAGAAATGTATCTGGTACTTAATGGGTTAAATTAATATATGTTGTGGTGTTTTTTTAAATTTCTTATCTATGTCATGTACTCTGCATCTATGGCCAACAGTTTAACAGTTTTGCATCTAGAATTTTAGGACTCAGACAAAATATTATATATATAATTTAGATCTTATTTAACATCATTTAATCAAAGAAACTACAAAATGACATTGTAAAAGTCTACCGGAAATCATAATAGTAGTACATTAGTATTTCATGTTATATTTTAAAATTTAATTTTTGTCAGTTTTTCGTTAAGCATGTGGAAAACTACAAAGCGGTATGCAATTAAACATGTTTACATAACATTATTCAGGAGGTTTCATTCAACGTTAAGCAGCAAAATGACTTAATTCTATAGGGTGATGGTCAAAACTTTTGACCGTAGCTGTTCAGGACGCTTTGTAAGACACACTCAAGGTCAGAACCCAGTAGGGTATCAGCTTGTATCAAACAGACCCCTGTCAGGTATTCTATATATAGGAGCACACCTGCCATTATCCATCCACAGCTGTTCTGTGGGTCCACCCTCACCTTTCCTGAGTAAGAAAATCTAATGAAAAAAGAAGAAAAAAGATAATTAACATTCACATCACTGCATCGCGGCCGCTATGATTCACACATAATCCCAGCAGCAGATGTCTGGATATGAATTCTCGTTTCACACCAAATTCTCTCTGGTCTTCCACAAGGGGAACAAGGAGTCATTCGTTCTGTCAAGTTGTGAGTGCCAAACCTAAGATACTTTCTACCTGCTAACATCACAACCACATCTCAACACCAGCCCTTGCTCTCTCCTTTCCTTTAATAAACTGTGGGTGAAGCAATTAAAACCTAACATGACAGTCTTTCCCTTTATAATAAGCTCAGGAAAATGGCAGGCGATCCATCTTCCTGCTTATTAACTGTGCGAAGTGTAATTTGTAATTCGATTTGCTTAATTATAACTGGAAGGAAGACTTTTCTCACACCGTGACCTTTTTGTTTGTTTGTTCTCTCGCAGTTTTGTCAGTGTAATTCTCACTTGACTGCTGCAGTTGGACCTGCCAGCTAGCATTGAAAACAAATAAACCTGCTTAAAAAAGGAAAAATAATTCTCGTTTTTGAAAGTGTTTCATCCAGCTGCAAGGCTGTTTTAAAAGTTCTAAGCTTCTTGTCACAGAACCACAAATAGAGAGATGTATTATATTTTTCTCCCCTGCGACCGACACATCTATCACAACTAAATATCATCTGGTAACCTTTGTTTTCTGTTTTTCAAGATGATCACCAACTTTTTACATGTCGAACCATGTAAAAAACTGAGACAGATGTTACCAAAATGTCCCCTACCTTCCTTACCTCTCTCGTGTTCTCACAGCGCACGTTCCCTTTGTTGGGAATGTAAACCAACTGGACTGTCAACAACATCTTTTATTGGGACAACATTTTAGACTACGGAAGCTTGTACTAAATGAATGGTATCTAAGTTTGAGATCGAAGACGAAGCATTATCACAAACATTTGTAAGTTAGGATAGTGCAGCCTACAGTAATGGTGCATTTATATGTAGAGAGTGATTTGCTACATATTTGAAATGCTGCATCAAGGGCCAGTAATACGTTCCTGAGAGGCTGCATAGTAGCTACAGATCCTTGGATAAGCGTTATTTCCAAGGAAGACATATGAAATAGCTTCTTCACACCTGGGAACATATTCAGCTGCTTCTGAGAGTCTCATTAATTCCCCTTCTCAGCCACGCACGGACAGCTATCTGAGGTGACACTGATTACTAGCATGCTGGAGCCACAGTGCTACTTCTGCCTGTGAAAGGGCTGAAGCCCTTGCACATGTACATGGTGTATCTCGAACTATAGTTTATTCAAAAGTTACGTGTGTGCTACATGTGGCAAGGCTGGGGTTGGGATCCCTTTGCAATCAGGACAAGCGTGGAATGTGGCCAGGCGTTAATTGAGTATTTGATTCTCGGTTTACCCTGGCCACATGCCTTTAAAAAGGGAGCTGGAAAGCCAGTTCCTTAGTTCTACAAGCAGATACAAGCTGTCTGGGCTGTAGGATCCACACGGCTGTGTGTGGAACCAGCGCGAGCAAACAAAGCAACAAACTGCTACTCATGGAAGAACGCTGGGAGGCAGAGCAGTGCAGGTTAGCCTGGGACAACTAGTTAAGGAGCACTGGTATTGGTTCAATAATTAAGGAGTGCTGGTATTTCGATACAGCTATGGCCAAAAGTTTTGCATCACCTAGAATTTTAGAATTGACACATTAAAAAAAAACACACACACAACACTATGAACATAATTTAGATCTTTTAACATCATGTAAGAACATAAGAAAGTTTACAAACGAGAGGAGGCCATTCAGCCCATCTTGCTCGTTTGGTTGTTAGTAGCTTATTGATCCCAGAATCTCATCAAGCAGCTTCTTGAAGGATCCCAGGGTGTCAGCTTCAGCAACATTACTGGGGAGTTGGTTCCAGACCCTCACAATTCTCTGTGTAAAAAAGTGCCTCCTATTTTCTGTTCTGAATGCCCCTTTATTTTGAATGTTTGAATTAGATCGCCGCGTAGTCTTTTTTGTTCAAGACTGAATAGATTCAATTCTTTTAGCCTGTCTGCATACAACATGCCTTTTAAGCCCGGGATAATTTTGGTTGCTCTTCTTTGCACTCTTTCTAGAGCAGCAATATCCTTTTTGTAACAAGGTGACCAGAACTGAACACAATATTCTAGGTGAGGTCTTACTAATGCATTGTAAAGTTTTAACATTACTTCTCTTGATTTAAATTCAACACTTCTCACAATATATCCAAGCATCTTGTTGGCCTTTTTTATAGCTTCCCCACATTGTCTAGATGAAGAGTCAACATAAACTCCTAGGTCTTTTTCATAGTTCCCTTCTTCAATTTCAGTATCTCCCATATGATATTTATAATGCACATTTTTATTGCCTGCATGCAATACTCTACACTTTTCTCTATAGCATGCTCCTATTATTATGCCCTTTGAATTTTTGTCCATTATTCTGACCAATATTGATTCTGCATTGTTTTCTTTGTCCTGATTTAACACCTGGGCTTCAAGACTATTTCTTATGTATAGCGCTACCCCCCCGCCTCTTCTGTTCTGCCTGTCTTTCTTATACAGTGTGTACCCACTAATATTATTTTCGTCTCCATCACTCTCAGACAACCAAGTTTCTGTAACACCTATCACATTGTAGTTACTTGTTAGTGCAGTAGCTTCAAGTTCTAACATTTTGTTTCTGAGACTTCTAGCATTAAGATAAATACATTTAATAGTTGTCTTACCTGAGTTGTTGCCCTTGTTTTGATGTGGTCTCCCTTCTGTTTTTTTTGTTTTCTCCCCCCTTCCTTTCTAGTTTAAATGCTTCTGGACCTCCTCAAGGATCCTTTCTCCGAGTAGATTGGTTCCCTTTCTGTTTAAGTGCAGTCCGTCCCACCTATATAGATCAAAGAAACTACAAAATGATATCGCAAAAAGTCTACTGGAAGCTAGAATAGTGAAAGGAATGTTTCATGTTAGATTTAAAAATGTCGAAAAGCTAAATTAGTTCATTCTATAGGGTGATTCAAAACTTTTGGCCATAGCTGTACCTCTGTGTCACTCTACATAAATAAATTGGTATTGGAATCCCAGACCCCACTGATCACAGGAATCTTATCTTATCTAAAGCAATGGCTGGTTTCACAGACCCAGATTAGCGCTGCCATCGCACTGATCCCAGGAAGGCAGTCCAAGACTAGTGCTGACCGGGGTCTGTGAAACCAGCCGTAACTTAACAAGGACTAGTCCCAGAATCGTGTCTAATCAGAGGTCTGTGAAACTAGTCGTTTTTGTCCATGCCTTTTGGTGTTCGCGCAGCGTAGCAGTCAGTAAATTAGAGTTCTCTACGCAGCTTTTAGAAAAGGGGGTGAATTGAATTTATTTCTGCGACAACCCAACCCGACGAGTTGCACCTTCCTGCACACCTTGCGAACGCAATCCATCAAGCTTTCAATTTACCTCTCATTCATCTCCTTCCGTCTGGGGTCTAGGCTGCGTTCTGTCAGATGGGCTCTGGGTCAATCAATTACGAGGCCTGACTGGCACTCAATCAATCCCTGGGAGAATCAGACAGCCCGATTCCATCCAACACCTTGTTCCCGTGTGACGGCTATAAATCACCACCCTCGCTATCAGTAAAGCTCTTGTAAATGTTGACAAACAAGCCTGTGAGCCTTAGCCCCAAGCACTGTCATGTTTTCGGAGAGCTGCAGGAGTCATTCTAAGGTTGTTATCTTTATTTGTTCCAACAGACAACGAAAGGACTGAGGAGTGACGATTTGTTTGTAACGGCTCTTTTTTAAAAATTCAACAGACCTTAGGACTAAGACAAAAACCAACAGTGAAATGCTGTGTTTTCCAATGTCTGTGCTTGTTTGTTTGCTTTACAATCATTGTAGAGATTGTAATGATATGTCAATGACATATTAGCAAGAACCATTCACAAAACACAGCATTTCCAGGACCGGCATTCTGCTTGGATGCACGGACCACAAAAGTAATTTGCACTCAGAAAAAATGTACTGCGAGGGTTATGCAACGGCCTTGATACAGCAGCCAACTGAATCGGTGCTATTGCACTTCAAAGTTTGTGCGTGCAAACCTTTGTGATCACATTTCAAAACGTAACACATGCAAATGTTACTGCTATAATACCATTCTACTATAATAATGTTCCGAACCATTGCACACAGAAGCACCTGTCCACAGAGCACCTACTACTGTATCAACCCTCACTGTCTCGTCCGCGTGTTTAATCAGTCAGCATAACTGTTTCTTTCTATTTCAAGAAGTCTAGTTTCTGGGTTCATCTCCTTATTGTCCTGCTTCTAATAGGAGTTACCGTCTGTGACACACATTCTCTGTTTGTATTATTCCCTGCTACTGCTGCAGAACAATCCTGATTTCCTGCCATTTCTTAATCCTGCTCTGTACATACATACTGCTCTGGCAGTCATTAGCCCTTTAGACGTGTTTCCTTTCTTGTGTCTTATATTGTGAACTTCATGACAAGTTTACATAGGATTGAAACAAGACTCCCACTGCATAGCCGTTTGATCCATTCCTGGTTTTGCTTTGCGTTTAAGAACACTTGAGCTTGTTACCTATACACTGTGGCTAAAAAAGCGTGTAGTAAAACCAGGAATGGGTGAAACTGCAATGCAATAGGAGTCTAATTCCCAGGTGCCATACCTCGCTGTGCTTTACAATGCTGACTTACTTTACCATCCTTTCAGTGTGGTTTATTACACTTTGCTGTGCTTTTACTATGGGGAACTTTTAACCACTGTAATTCCTGGATACAGTAGCAGATGCAGTTCTTTCCTAGCAAACAGGATCATAGTAAAACCTGGAATGGGTAAAATTGCTATGCAATAGGAGTCTTACTTAATACCACCACCCTTGAACTCAGAAACTACTCAGACCTCTTTAAAGACAACCGGATTAATAGAAAGTTAAAGGGCAGAGGTAATTAGACACGCCACAGTTTAGATCAGTCCTACGTCTTTGGCTAAAAGAGTCATACCGATCTAGAGGCATCAAATCAACCAAAAAAAAAAAATCACAAACAAAATAAAGACTGCTTAACCAGATTACAGTGCACACTGCTTCAGTACAACTTTTTTTTCATGTTTATACACACACACAACATCATTTGTTTTTTACATTCCGACTTGCTTCAACCACCTCTTAAATCAAGAGACACACTGTGGAGTTCAGTGGGCCATGTATTACCCAAGAGCCATCAGTTGGACAACCCTTGTACAAATTACAATACAATAGAAATGTATTTTATATAGCGCCCTTCACGCCAGTTAAAAACAAAACAAAGAGCTCCAGCTACAACCAGTTATATAAAAAGCACATTCAAAATGGTACGTTCTCAATTTAGACTTAAAAGAATCCAATGTTTCAACCTGCCTAATGTCAACCAGAATAAAACGAGGAGCACCACAGCAAAAAGCTCCAATTGATTTAAGACAACTTTTTTTTTTGGATCAACTAAGAGTTCTGCATTTTCTGATCTCAAGGAGCGAATAGGAATATACAGTATACTGCAGATCACTAATTTCTCACCGACCCTATCTCAAAGAGTGCCATATACAAAACACTGTTATCTGCTCCGTTATTGAATCGTATTTTGTCATACTTGTACTTGCTAGAACCAAAGTCATTGTATTTTATCTTGCTCTTAATTGTATTATTACTTGTACTGTGATTCTTGAAATGTATTTTTGTTTACGACTGTAAGTCGCCCTGGATAAGGGTGTCTGCTAAGAAATAAATAATAATAATAATAATAATTGTGAAAAGCCTAGCGATAGCATGGTACTGTAAAGCAGAATTATTGTGATTAGTTACCATGGTTATCCAAGGGTACCAGTACTTTAAACATTAACATTATCTGGGACGCTCTTGTGAAAGACATGTTGCAACTCAAGAGAGTTAATCCTGGCGTGAATGAAACAAACCCCAAACAAGGTGGCGGTATGGCTGCTGTATCGAGTTAGCAGATCATGACGTGTGCAGGCGCCACGCTCATTAACGATGGTAAGGCATTATGGGATGCGTGATTGCTCTACTTGGATACTCCAGGAATCACTGCAGTAGGGTCATTGATCAATCACAGCTCTAAGGCCCCATCGCGGGTTAGAAAAGCGTCAGCCGCCTCTCATGGAAAGTTAAATGTCAAGACTTTGCCTAATTAGATGCTAAAGGGATAGTCAATACTTGGGTGAGGAGGACAGTGAATCGAATGATGCATTTGTACACTCATTTGGCATCTGCTGTTACACTTCTCTGTAAATTACCATATCCCCTTCAGTCATTGCGTGCACACTTGCACCATGTTAAGTTTCCTATCTATGTCTCTACTTTATAATGCATGTATTTTTTTTTCTTCAAAGTTATGGCAGGGGGCAACTTCTCAAACTTCACGGAGTTCACACAAGCTGTTTTTAAAATTTCTAAAAATGTAATAAATTGGTGACCGAAGGGGATATTGCCCATAACCAATAAAACGCTGAATAGTGCTGAATTTAAAAATACTAAAAAGAAACGTTTTGACTGAAAGCATTTTTCAGCGTCTTCTTCGTCATTACCATATTGCTTACCATGGTTTTCATGATAATGCTTTACTATGCTTCGCTGCCCTTCATAAATAATGCCCGACAAAATCCAATTGTCTTTTCTACTTAGGTGGCCTGGCTCCAAAGTGCCCATAAAGGATGGTTTGAAACTTTGAAACCACTATATTAACAATGGCAGAGCACTGGCACAGCACTAGCAATAAAATGGGTTTCAAACACAAATTCCAAACATCAATTGCAAGCAGCCTGAGAAACGCCTTCTTAAAAATAGTCTCATACACAAAATACATTTTTTTTCGGTTTAATATAAAGGCATTAATAACCTCTGCAACAGTGAGTACCTGTTCGGTAATTGACCCCGTCTCGTTAAGTGAGCTCTGGCCACTTCACTCAATTATCTAGCAGGTAATGACCGCTGTGCCGGACGCTAGTGCTTAAACGAGATACTTTGCAATCCCATCGACCTTCTGAAAGCAGCAGGAAGCCCAGACGCCAGAGAAACTGCTGTGACGTCGGAGATAGTAAATCACAAACTACGTGTGGATGTTAGCTGGACTACAGCTCTGGCCAAAAGTTTTGCATTACCCAACAGAATGAACAAATTTTGCTGCATAAAGTCTTATGAAACCTGCTGAATAATGTTACGTTAACGTATTGAATTACAATACCGTTTTGTAGTTTTCCATATACTTAACGAAAAATGTGACATTTCAAAATCTAACATGAAATACTGTACTGCTATTATGGCTTGTTTTGTTTACCAGCCAGTAGCGATTACATTATCACTCCTCTAACCCCCCACACACAAACACACACATAAGAAATATCCTTCCAGTGTGCCACTCTGACAGATGTTGCGCATGATAAAGCAGTTGTGTTCAGTAGAAAATTACAGACATTTCTGAATTAGATGAGGGTCTGTGACAACGTGTTGACTATTGAATCGTTTTATAACAAAACAGCAGCAATCATTTAATACAAAATGTGAAATTTTACACACAACAGCTGCAGAATGCTTTCCCCAGACTTTTCTATTTTTTTGTTTGTTTACAGTATGTAGTTAGACACTAATTACCTGCTGAGAGAAACAGCTGCATAATCGCTAGGTGGGTCAGATAATGCCTATTTTGTCTATTTCTGTATTTTTTATGTTCTCGTTAAACATTAAGCACCCTGCTGTCAGAGCTGATAAAAACTAAACGATACATGTGGGATTTACAAAGTCCCTGAGTGGTTTTAAAGAGCTAGCTGGTGACATCCAGGGAGCTGTTACAAATATCTACAGCCATTGAAATAAGTGTGTCAGTATCGTACTCTCCCTGAAGGGTGTGAGAAACATATTGAGCATCATTCCTGGTTTTACTGCGAGCTTGACTAGCCCCCGTGACGAGGTAACAAGCTCAGGGGTTTTACTGTTAGGCTCACAGTAAAACCTGTGCCGGCTCAAAATGCTATGCTACAAAAGTCTTCCTTCCAAGCCTGAATACAGTTTGGTGTGCATGGCTGTGTAAATGTAGAGGAATCAGAGTGTGACACACAGACAGCATCTTCGTATATCCCTGTTTTTGGTTATAAATGAAGTTTTTCTTGGGATATATTAATAAAGGTCAAATTAACTGTTGAGTTTTAATGTACTTGCAGGGATGGAAATAAGACTCCCATAGCAGTTTCACCCATTCCAGGCTTTGTTTGTCTAATTAAACTCGTAGTAAAACCAGGAATGGATCAAACTGCTATGCAGTGGGAGTCTTATTTCCTCTCCTGGTCTTGTCAGTGTGCACGTCCTTTAAAAACAAGCCAAGCTGGGACAGGGTTAAGAAATATTTGCAGCTGAAGTTTACCAACCCATGTTGGATTTAAAACACCAGAATGCGTTCATGATGATGTATTCGTCTTTTGGTTTTGTTGTAAAGGAAAAAACAAAACAAAAAAAAAACAAAAAAGAAAAAAAACGCTGTGCTGAGCTTCAGGCCTTAACTATGATAAATACTTGGAGTATAAATATCAATCAAGTGAGGAGAAAATTGAGATTAAACTATCTATCTAAGTGCAGCTCGACTCATAAAGGAAAGAAGACGAATGAGTTTATCCCACTAATCGTTTCTTACTCATATCATTCTGATGGCAGCTGGAAATTAAATCTAGACTTTGAGCGTTAACAGTTCACTGACAGCACTGGTAGTGATACAAAAAGAATCAAACACTAACTGTATACAGTACCAGCAGATTTGATTGTGACCTTTCAGTATCCTCCTGGTATTATGGGGCAGCAGTTTGGAGTAGTGGTTAGGGCTCTGGACTCTTGACCAGAAGGTTGTGGGTTCAATCCCCAGTGGGGGACACTGCTGTTGTACCCTTGAGCAAGGTACTTGTGGCAATGCGCCCCGCCCCTGTGTGCATTTGTGTGTTCTGTGTTGTATGTTGCGTGCGTGTGTGTGTTAATGTTGGTGTATAGTCATTGGTACACGGGATATAAACGGGTCTGTGTTTCACGTGTATTTAAAAAGTGTAGATTTGTATTTAGGCACGAGGAGAGCACAAATCACTTCACGTGCTGGTTAAATGTAATATGTGAGCACGGGGTTGCACAGAATTAATTCACGTGCTGGGATTCAAGTGAATAATTAATTAGTAATTGAATCCCAGCACAACAGTATATATAGAGACACATAGCATGCAGTCGGGGTTAGGTGTTCGGTGAGTGGAGAATGGGATTGGAGACGGAGGCAAAGATAATAATAAGAAGAAGAATAGTTAAGTGTTTTCACTCACCGTGTTTGTCTGTGTAGTCCGTTTTGTTTGTCTATTTATTTTGGCGTGTAGTGCCGTGTCCAGTGTTTTTGTCTGTTCCAACCTTTTATTTTCTGTTCTGTTTATTAAATGCTGAACGCGATCACGCGTTCAGCCTCACCAAAACCCCATCTCTCTGTCGTTTGTGTTCCTGTTTCTGGTCTGACGCCACCCACTCCGGCCGTCTTTGTGACAGTACTTTACCTAGATTGCTCTGTATAAATGGGTAATTGTATGTAAAAATAATGTGATATCTGTATAATGTGATATCTTGTAACAATTGTAAGTCGCCCTGGATAAATGCGTCTGCTAAGAAATAAATAATAATTATTGAAACCCTGTCACTTTGTGATCTGATCTTGACCGCTTTTAGGTAAAAGCATGGTAGCCTTCTTTTGTTTCTCTTCTCTATGGACCAGAGCTCAATTAATGCACAATGCTAATATACTGAATCACATCAAACACAGAGCGCACAAGAGAGTCAAATTAGAAGCCAGCAAAGAATGCAAATGTCATTGACCTGTCCAGTGATCGCTCCGCTAGACCTGTCCAGTGATCGTTCCACTAGACCAGGGGTGCCCAATCCTGGTCCTGGAGGGCCGGTGTCCCTCCTGGTTTTTGTTCCAACTGTACACTAAATTGCTTAATTGGACCAATTAAGCTTCTAATACGTGCTTGATTGGTCCAATTAAGTAATTTAGGGTGCAGTTGGAACAAAAGCCAGGAGGACACCGGCCCTCCAGGACCAGGATTGGGCACCCCTGCACTAGACCTTTCCAGTGATCTCTCCGCTAGACCTGTCCAGTGATCGCTCCGCTAGACCTGTCCAGTGATCGCTCCGCTAGCCTGTCCACCACCGGTTCTAACACAACTGGATCGCTTGCAGATCATAACAGCTGAAGCCTGCAGATGTGTGCTACAGCGGTCCCAATAACAGAGGCGTTCAACACTAGGCATTGTAGGCTGTTAAGACTGTTCTCTAATTATTCAGCAAGGCACTTGCACTGATGCAACAGAGCTATGTCAAATGTTTTGCATCAACCTACAGAATGAACACATGCTTCATAAAATTTGAATGAAACCTGCTGAACAATGTTACGTTAACATACTGAATTACACACCGCTTTGTAGTTTTCCCAAATACTTAAACAGATGACTGACAATTGAAAAATGTGACATTTGAAATCTAACAAGAAATACTACTGTACTATTATTATGGCTTTTTTGGCGATATCATTTGGTAGTTTTCTTTGATTAAATAAAAGATCTAAATTATGTTCATATAGTTGTTTTTTTTATGATCTCAATCCTAAAATTCTAGGTGATGCACACTAGAGCTGTACTATAGCAACTAAACAGTTTTTGCTACATCGACCTCAAATACATTAGTATCTCTCTATTTCACCCCTATTGAGACAGATTAGGGATTTGTTTGCAATCTCTACCACACTGTAGGTGCCTCACTGAGCGCTTGTTCATAAAAAGAGACTTCTGTACATGTTTTACACACTAAATCGAGAGAGACAGTGTATGATACTGAGATTCTACAGCTGCTACCAGCCTGCATTTCATTATGAAACCATGGTTTGGATAACAGGTCAGTTGGGACTATTGTACTGCATTTGTTTCATCTTCTAATTTTCTAATTCACAGCTCACAGGAGCATGTTGTTTTAAAAAAGTCCGCCCATTCAAAGAAAGTCCTTCTTGTTCACATCGATGCATTGACCGCACACCTGCAAAACCCGTGTCTTTGATCAGCAGACAGTGATTAATTCTGCCTCCTCAGCAGTACTTTGTTACTTGCTAATACAGTGTGGAGCATCAAACCCTCGCGGGGTTCAGGAGAGCCTGCATCCGATCGATAACGACCTTTCAGTGCACTCTTAATCCACTAAGACTGGTGGTGAATGCCGAGAAGAGGATTAGTGTTACTTGTCGCTTTGCAAGTACTCAGTTATTTATTACACTGGCAGTATCATAAGCTATTGCTCTTAGCCTGTGGGAGCCTTGTCAAGGGCTCATCATAAGAAATGTGTTGTCCTGTCTCTGTGTGCTATATTGGGTTTTTTGTGTTTGTTTTTGGTGATCTTTTTTTTTTTATTTGTAATTTATATTTTTTACGGCTTAGTGTTTTTAAATCTTTGTTTTGCGCTTTTAAGAGCCAAGTTACTTTGCAAAAACTCTAACTCCTTAAAAACATTCTATGTGGTCTATTCAACTGATCTAAACAGTGGCGCCTCTAGATACTCCCATCATTTCAAATCAGCTATATGCCAGGTT
Source organism: Acipenser ruthenus (assembly GCF_902713425.1). NCBI lineage: Eukaryota > Metazoa > Chordata > Actinopteri > Acipenseriformes > Acipenseridae > Acipenser > Acipenser ruthenus. Next base: position 2,618,326 of record NC_081222.1, read on the forward strand.
TGGTCCTACGTGATCCATAACCATGTCAGGGATGGAAATAAGACTTCTGTTGTATAGCAGTTACACCCATTCCAGGTTTTACTACGAGCTTGATTAGCCACAGTGTATAGGCAACAAGCTCAGGTGTGTCTTATTAAACTCAAAGTAAAACCAGGAATGGATTCAACCGCTGTGTAATGGGAGTCTTATTTCCATCCCTGCCATTCTGCTCAATGGATGTCCCCCAGTGACTAATACGGGAATAAGTCAGACAAAAACGACATTTTGACCTGACTAGCATCAGGACTGGTTATGCTATACTGCGTGTTATTTTTTCCTTGACTGCACAAGCAGGCTTTTGAGCCATTTGTCCTCTTTAGACTAAAATGTGCAACCTGTCGCCTATTTTTATTTTATTATTATTATTATTATTATTATTATTATTATTATTATTATTTATTTCTTAGCAGACGCCCTTATCCAGGGCGACTTACAATCGTAAGCAAATACATTTCAAGTGTTACAATACAAGTAATACAATAAGAGCAAGAAATACAATAACTTTTGTTCAAGCAAAGTACAAGTGTGACAAACCACAATTCAATAATACAGCAGATAATAGTGATAGTTACATCAGGATATGATTAAATAGTGATAGTTACATCAGGATATGATTAGATACAAAGTACTACAGGTTAAACACTTGGCAGATTACAGTATTCTGAAGTACAGAATTAAATGCAGTAAAATAGGGGGCAGATAAGAGCAAAATAAAGCACATTTACATGAAGGGTGATAGTGTCCCAGGATACAAACAGAGGAGTTCTACAGGTGCTGTTTGAAGAGGTGAGTCTTAAGGAGGCGCCGGAATGTTGTCAGGGACTGGGCAGTCCTGACATCTGTAGGAAGGTCATTCCACCACTGCGGAGCAAGGGTAGAGAAGGAGCGGGCTCTGGAGGCAGGGGAGCTTAGCGGAGGTAGAGCCAGTCTTCTAGTGAAGGCGGAGCGGAGAGGTCGAGTGGGGGTGTAGGGAGTGATGAGGGTCTGGAGGTAGCTGGTGCAGTCTGGTCAAGGCATCTGTAGGCTAGTACAAGAGTCTTGACCTGGATGTGAGCAGTGATCGGGAGCCAGTGGAGCGAGCGGAGTAGTGGAGTAGCGTGGGCGAAGCGAGGCAGAGAGAACACCAGACGGGCAGCAGAGTTCTGGATGAGCTGGAGCGGACGGGTGGCGGACGCAGGGAGGCCAGCCAGGAGGGAGTTGCAGTAGTCTAGGCGGGAGAGTACCAGGGCCTGGACCAGGAGCTGGGTAGCATAGTTGGTGAGGAAGGGTCGGATTCTTCGGATGTTGCTCAGGAAGAATCGGCAAGTGCGTGCCAGAGTGGAGATGTGCTGGGAATAAGAGAGGCAGGGGTCCAGGGTGACTCCAAGGTTCTTAGCTGAGGAAGAGGGAGAGAGTGTGGTAGATTCCAGAGGAACAGAGATAGAGAGATCAGAGGAGGGGGAGGAGGAGGGAAAGAAAAGGAGGTCAGATTTAGAGAGGTTGAGTTTGAGGTGATGCGAGTGCATCCAGGAGGAAATAGCAGACAGACAGGTAGAGATACGGGAGGAGATGGTGGAGTCAGAGGTGGGGAAGGAGAGGAAAATCTGAGCATCATCATATTTCTTTCGTATGTCGTTTGTCTGTTTTATTCCTAGGACACCACAGTATATAAAGTGTAAAACAGTGGGTATGCCCAGCAGGCCGACAACACTGCGTCTGGTAAACACTCAACCGGCCTGACGTGAGCTCACTGTGCAGAACGGAGCACCCTACACGCAAGACCTGCCCTGATATAAAACATCTCCATGTCTCTTCTAATTACGGTATGCACTCAGTGTGAGATCCTTGCAAAGGTTTACTCACAGCAGCTGCAAGGTCAGGACTGGAGCACGCCGTGGAAGTGTATCGCAAGGCTGTGACGCTGTGTTTCTGAACAAAGGAAATGTGGTTTTAATGCTAAGGCTCCTGCTGCTCTCTACTCCCACCAAACCAATTCATTAAACAGCTTATAAACCACACACACACACAAACCTTATTAAATGAAGGTGTGATTTAAATCTCTTCTTGGGGGCTCATCTGGTAGAAGCACAGGCATGCTGTGTGCAGGGTGAGTCATGCAGCCCAGGTTCGCATCCTAGCTGTGCGAAGGTGCCAGTTTTTACTGGGGATCCCGAAGGGAGCGTCACATTGGCTCTGACGCTCCCGTGGGTTAGGGAGGCAAAACCATCAGGGACTTTCTCTTCATCACGCTACAGTGAACCCTGCTGGTCAGGCGCCCAGTGAGCTCAGAGCAGACACCTGCTGGGCTGCCCTTTGTCCTCCAGGAGTTGGTAGCTCGCTGACATCCGCTCTCGAGTTCCTGGGTGTAGAAGAGTAAGCTGGATTATAAGACGCCCACTGAACCTTCAGTTCTCCTGAGCTGCATGGGGCTACAGTGTCCCTGTAATAAGTTAATTCACAGCAACCTTGGGCAGGGCATCTCAGAACTTCTGGATCCAAAGTCAGGGCTCTACCAAGTAAGCCAGAGAAGCAGATCCTTCAGCAGAGCTGGTAGGGGTTCCACATGTTAGCTTCCCACCTAGTCAGTCATGTCACACAATCGGGTTGAAGTGTGAAGAGTCCTTATAGAGAAATAGAATGTTCTGAGGAAAAAACTGCAAAAATATCATGGCAGGGAAGACTCACTTATAGGCTTCAATGCATAACTGCCAAGCCTTACAGATTACCCGCAAGTGTTAGGGGTTGTCACAATGTCACAGGATCTTACAGTCATAAAACACTGACCTTACCGGTTTTAAGCATCAGCGTTTAGTTTATTTTTTTTAGGTCACCACAGGTGCGTTTTGTATGATCTGCTTGTAAGCACGCGAGAATCTCACGTTAAATGAGATTTAATTATCAAGCGCGTAATCAAAGTTTCCGGAAGTTATTTTGTAACCATATTGAAAATCGGAGCCCGAAGATGACTCTGAAGTGTGATAAGATTAAAACACCTGCTGAAAAACAACAACACTGAAGTAATGTAGCGGAAGATATTTACCACAATGGGCTGAATTTTATCCAGGAATTGTGTCTCCTTCACTTTGTGCCTTGTATACAATCAAAAAATAAAACTCGCCTCACCCCAATGACTGTCTGCTTTCCTCCAACACAGCTCAAGAACCTAAGAATGCCATCACAAAAGCAGAAGTTATGTTTTGCCAAGTTGCCAACAGCTTACAAGAACAGGTTTCTGTCCTGCCAGATATGTGAACTTTCTGCATCAAGAAATATGATTCCCCCATATATAATACTTTCAGATCCGACAGCAAAAGATTGAAGTGTAAATGCCTTTTAATTAAGAAAATTTGTTGAACTACTAGTTGTGTTGCATTTTTTTTTTTCATTTATTATTATTATTATTATTATTTATTTCTTAGCAGACGCCCTTATCCAGGGCGACTTACAATTGTTACAAGATATCACATTATACATTATTTCACATTATACAGATATCACATTATTTTACATACAATTACCCATTTATACAGTTGGGTTTTTACTGGAGCAATCTAGGTAAAGTACCTTGCTCAAAGGTACAACAGCAGTGTCCCCACTGGGGATTGAACCCACAACCCTCCCGTCAAGAGTCCAGAGCCCTAACCACTACTCCACACTGCTGCCATTTATGTTGGTTTGTCTTAGCTTCTTTGGGTCACGAAGAAAATAAGGGTTCTGAATGAATCTCATGGGTTTGTAAAATAAAATATACAGGTGAGCATCAAAATGGGTTGACAGGTAAAGATATATAAAAAAAAAAAAAACCTGCGCTGACCCGACCAACTGTCTTAGCAGCAGGCAGCTGTCAAGTAAAACATGCTGTTTGAATGTTTACAAATGCATGTATTAACAAGGGAGGAACTAGACTTTTAACAAGAGGATGCATAACCTCAATGTTTAATCTGATGCTTCAGCAATGTAATCTGTGAAACGCAGCTTCTGGTGCATATATTTAAGGCTGGGGTGTGTGTGTAATGGGGTTTTATCACATTGATTTCAGTGGGACCTTTAAGGAGATGTAAATATTTTTTTTTGTAAATGTATAGGTTAATAAAGTAATTTTCAAAAAGGAAATGTTTTGTAGTAAAGAAAAGAAAAAAAAGCCTAGATGCACATCCCTGAAGGATATATACTGAGCGGCCTAAACAGTGGTGTTTAAATGCCAGTAGGCAAGCTACTCTCCTAATGAAGTGCATCCACAGTGATAATAAATCTCAGTGGTGCTGTTTCCCGTCTGAAAACTCCTTTATTATTCAAATTTCAAACCTGCCATTTGACACAGAGAACTGACTGCGTTGTGAAGTGTCAGACATTGATCCTAACCACTCTGGAACATGGCAAAGAAAGAGTTTGAAAAATAAACGGATTAAACATACATTACATTAGTGGTAGCGGAGAGAAAACCCCAAGGAGACCATGTCCTGGGATTGTAACTTGGCTTTTATCTTTGCAGATTTGGAAATGACAGGTATTCTTTTGAAGCGGTACTTTGCCTTAACACTTTCTTCCCACTTTGGTGAGTCTGGAAAATGACTTGGACCTTTCATCTTCTTTTAATTGTGATTTTATATTATTATTATTATTATTATTATTATTATTATTATTATTATTATTATTAACATCTTGGTTTTAAACTTAAGATATGATTTTCTAAGTATTATTTTATAATATATAGCTAACACTGATATTGATCTGATACAGTACACCAATCTGAATATTTTCATATGGAAAAGAAGTCACATTAAATTGAGCAATACTGTTAAATCATTTTTATTTATATTATTAAAACATATAGTATAGGGTTCTGTGTAAGATACAAGCTGATTATCCTACAGCACTCCATACAGTATTCTATATATATATATATATATATATATATATATATATATATATATATATATATATATATATATATATATATAGCTTTTAATATTCTAATCTGTAGCTCCAATTTTGAGAATTCGTAATAATTTTTCCTGTAATTGTCTCCAGCTGCTGTAGCTTTCCACATAATTCACTGCTCGATAAACACTGCTATCTGACTGCCCAGCCTTTTGATTTCCTAGTCCCAGAATGCCGTGCGAGGTGACCTTCAAACACTGTTAGCTGTGTGCTCCAGAACTAGAATCCTGTTCTGATCCTAAAAGACTACAACTCCCAGAATTCACACCGCATGACCTTAGTGTCTCACACCTTGTCACTTGTGTATAGGAACATTAGCACTGAGAAACATTAAGGATGGGTCACTGGTTTCTTGTCATTAAAAAACATATCTGGAGGCATTTTGATGCAAATCCCTTACACAGGTATCTGTACTTACGGTGGTAATCCTAACATATTAGTCTGTCAAATTTGTAAATGGATACAGTTTTATTTCTGGAAGTCATGTGAACATTGCTCATTCAAGACTCAAAACGACGTCGTCAAATGATTGATAAAAAAATGCACAAAAACCCCCAGCTCTGAGGGTTGTGCTTTAATTGCATTTCGTTTTGTCACTTTGTGATGTCCTTAACTGCTTCGTTTAGGTTTGTAATTACTCTGAGCCCGGAAGGCTGTAGGAATTATCAATAGAACATGCCCTGTGCTTGCACATCAAACAAACAGACTTAAAGGACAGCATTGGGAACAGCATTACACTCCGGGGATAACACCCTTAATGGAAGATTTTAACTTCAGTTAAACACATCATGTCATCTGTCAGTCAGCTCTTCGTTCAATCGATTCCAATCCCTTCGCCTACCCCAGTCGCCACCTTTCTTCAGTTACCCTGTGGTCAGTCCCTGGGGGTCCATCGTCTGGTCAAAACAGCCAGGCCATGGCCCCTCAAACCAGGTGGGTGAGTCCAAATGTTTCCTCTGGTATCGTTCTCAATAATCATCAGAGAAGTACAATTTATTCCATACTCATTACAACTAAATCCAAAGACTACTGTTACACAGTCAACAATGATTTCATTCATACTCTTAATACATTATTTAAACAGAGCCGTTGTGCTGGGCATAAACCACTATTCATAAAAAACACAAACCGGATGGCATAGAAGTTTCATGCAACCCTTTTAATTAAGCCTTTAGTGCAATCTTTTGTACTGCTCCAATTCACTGCCTATTCCTGATCGTTGTAGTGATGCTATAGATAATATTATATATACAATAAAAATACAGTGATATTAGTTCTGGTATTAAGATCCGCCATGGTTTAGATTATTAAAATGCTAAGCAGCAGCTCAAGGCACCAAAATATTCAAGAACATGGAAAAACACCTGTATGCATTTATAGGCAAGTAGTTATCCCTTCTGGAATGGAAAATATTTCATCCATCTGTCTATCTATCTAGACTACGTGGCGATCTGATTCAAGCATTCAAAATTCTAAAAGGTATTGACAATGTCGACCCAAGGGACTTTTTCGACCTGAAAAAAGAAACAAGGACCAGGGGTCACAAAGGGGCATTCAGAACAGGAAATAGGAGGCACTTTTTTACACAGAGAATTGTGAGGTCTGGAACCAACTCCCCAGTAATGTTGTTGAAGCTGACACCCTGGGATCCTTCAAGAAGCTGCTTGGTGAGATTCTGGGATCAATAAGCTACTAACGACCAAACGAGCAAGATGGGCCGAATGGCCTCCTCTCGTTTGTAAACTTTCTTATGTTCTTATGTTCTTATCTCTCTAGTTCTCTATTTATCTGTAGATAAATACATCACATATATGTGTGTCATACATCTAATACAAGTTACCTTATGTTCAGGACTGCAGCACACATCCTTAAGCCAGGTTACAAAATAAATACTGAAATGCAACCTGCGTTAAACAGGCAATAAAAAAAAAGAAAGCTGTGAAAGCACTAAAGGTTATGCTGCCAGCAATTCTCTCTGCTTCTTTAGAGAAAAATCCTTTTAATAAAGACATTATCGTGATGACAAGTACGGAGAGGCATAATTGCAGGTTATTCATTCCTTTTATCCTGAGCCCTTACCTACAGAATTCTCTGACAGTTCGTAGTCTGAATAATGGTCACAGTTCAGATTGGCTATTATGATCCACTCGCTCTGATCAGCTGGCGATCGCTCACGTGCGTGTATTTTTCTACCTCATTTATTTTCATGTTATTAGTGTATTTTACGGGACTACAGGATGTATCACTACCTATGCTGCATGCCTACTCACCACCTTAGTGTAGTCTCACTCACTCAATCTCTGTCAGAACACAGAGTGATACAACCAGCTGAAGGAGAAAGATTCAACAAAAGTGTCATTATTCTTGAGGTGTACGTGAGCGCATTTCTGAATATCTGTGCGTCTTGCTAAGTATTTTCGGTGATAGGAAAAAGAAAGTTCAGCAAAACAAATCGTCCATAACTACAAAACAATTGCTGTAAATGTGAAAACAAATACCAAAAGAAAATGGGTTGGAAACATTTGAGAAAGACCAGAAAAAAAGTTTGTCATTTGAATGCACTGCACAAAGCTTTTAAATATATTGTGACCTTGATTTTGGCTAAGCAAAAAAAAAAAAAAAAAAACTCAATATTTAAAAACGTAGAGTATGCCACTCACTTCTCGTCCTTTGATACAAATGTGCTATCAAAAAGGTTTGGGCTCTTTCTTCTGATAAATCATTGATCGAAATAAACCCAGCTTTGTAGACGAAACTGGAGGGATACATCATTTTCAGTTTTATTTCCCCCAGTTTTTTTTTTATTTTTTTATAAAAGTTTGCTGCAGTGGCCTTATAAAAGCATAGCAACGTTTACTAAATGATAATGATGGTAAAGCACAGACTAGCATGGTAGACAGCATACAAATGTACAGCTGTGGCCAAAGGTTTTGCATTACCCTATAGAATTAACTAATGTTGCTTCATAAAGTCGAATGAAACCTGCTGAATAATGTTATGTCTATATATTGAATTACACACCACATTGTAGTTTTCCATATACTGACTAAAAAATGTGACATTTGGAAATCTAACATGAGATACTGTACTACTATTATGGCTTTTGCAGTATCATTTTTTTTTTTTTTTTTTGGATTACATGATGTTAAATAAAATATCTAATTTATGTTCATATCATTTTTTAATTATCCTCAATCTTCAAATTCTAGGTAATGCAAAACTTTTGGTCATAGCTGTCCGGCATGACCAGAGCAGTGAATCTATTGCATTGGCCTGCTATACTGCAAAATTACAGCATGGTTTTTAACAAGGGAAAAATACCAGTTGCTGCCTCCCGTAAAACATTTCTATTTCGCTTTACTTTGTAGTTTAATTGCTTAATTTTACAATTCAGCTGAAGACTGCAGATTAATTTGAAAATGAATAACAAAGTTTGGATTCGTCTATGAAATCACTGTAGTTAATACTGTACCACCTGAATTGCAAAAAATTATTTTTTTATAGATTTTTTCAGTACTGGTAAGTGGATAAACAACTTATTTTTAAGCATTAAATTGGCATGAATTATTATTTTGTTTTTATTTTATTTCCCTGCATCTCTTTTAAGCAATAGAACAGCAATAAGGCAGAACAATCAAAGCAGAACTCACCATGACCTAGACTAAGTTTATTTGCAGTGTTTCGAACAGCTTTTAAGACTGTGTGTGACATTCAGCATTTTTAATGGGTAGTTGGTATGCTAATGTCCGTAATGTATTTCAGATGCAGTGTAGATGTAGAATTATATATTATTATTATTATTATTATTATTTATTTCTTAGCAGACGCCCTTATCCAGGGCGACTTACAATTGTAACAAGATATCACATTATACATTATTCAGAAATCACATTATTTTTACATACAATTACCCATTTATACAGTTGGGTTTTTACTGGAGCAATCTAGGTAAAGTACCTTGCTCAAGGGTACAGCAGCAGTGTCCCCCACTGGGGATTGAACCCACAACCCTCTGGTCAAGAGTCCAGAGCCCTAACCACTACTCCACACTGCTTCACAATTTGGACAAGCTAGCTCACTGTATGTAAAAAATATACATCAAGTGTGACATGCATAAGCATGGGCAGCTTTTATACTCTTATGATACAGCTGACATTAAAGCAAATGACACACATTACACAAATTAAAACAGAGGGTAGTTTGTCATGCCTCCAATCCAGGAGGTGATATTTTACAGTGTTGTTTCGAAACAAATGTGCACATTAATATGTCCTGTTGAAAGGGAGGAGGGGTGGGAATCAACTGAACTGCAGCAGAGCAATCTAATCCTGCGCAGCGATACGTGAACGCGCTGATTAGCTGGATTGAGATGGTAAGTAACGGCTAAAAGTCCTACCAGCAGCCCTCATGAATAGTGATGCTCAACATCTGCTTGCTAATGAACTCCTGCTGATTAGAATACAAATCCCCTATCCCCCTGCCCCCCCCCCCCCCCCCACCCCCCGACCCGAATTGAAAACCTGAAACTGAAAGAAACACACGGCCCAGAGCATATTAACAAACTCGCACGATCCCCAAGGCTCTCTTTGAAAGACGATGACCTTCTGCAGAATTACCATATGCAATACTCCTGCAAATATTGTAAAAATGGAAAACCTCACAAAGGGACCCCACTCCCCCACCCCCCTCCTTTGTTTTTGGAGAGAGAGTCGGACAACTTCTTTCATCTCCTTCTCAGCGCAACCTGGGATGGAAAATTAGAATTGCAATCCTCCTGCTGGAATTGCAAAAAAAAAAGAGAGAAAAAGTCATAATCATAACAAAAGCCAATGTTATGAATGTGTACCCAGCTTGATGCGGAGGGATTGCAGTCATTCTGAGTCACCCAGAGTTTCTATAGATTAGTAACTGCCAATCCAAAGCAGGGATGGAAATAAGACTCCCATTGCACAGCAGCGTGATAATTCCTGGTTTTACACACCTGAGCTTCTTACCTATATGCACACTGCTAATCAAGCTCGTAGTAAAACCTGGAATGGGTGAAGCTGCTATGCAATAGGAGTCTAATTACCATCCTTACCATCTTGAGATGGGCTGGCTCTTACTCTTATAAAGACACTTTTCCTGATCTAGCCTGTGTTACATATATCTATGGCCGGCAGTCTGAACTAAAGAGCAGCTCCTGAACTGAGATGACAGCATCTGACAGACTTCAACAGAGTATCAGGTTAACTTCAATAAAAATCTAAGGTCTGTAAGCAAACTTTGCTCACCGTCGGTAGTTCAGGTTGTACTGAACATCACAAATAGTTGCATGGTATAACAGCTGTTTTAATGTTTCTGTTGAAGCATTTGCAATTGCTTTGAAAGTAACCCAGTTGGGCTCGCGTTTGAGTGTTTCTCTGATTGACAGTTCAATGTACCATCTTGCTGCTGTTGTTTCATTGCAGTGCGTGTGTGTGGGCGTGCGAGAAAGTCATGCAATAAAAGGGACAGAACAGAGAGTTTATATGGTGACAGGTAAAGGCACAGGCTAAGCTTCAGCTTTGAGATTTTTGTTTTGAGATACTGGGCAGTTTAACCCATTAAGTGCCATTAACCTTGTTTGAGGACATGCTACTTTGTAATTTTGTTAACTGCAAAATTTTGAACATGTAATTATAAAAATATAGCCTTTCAGATGCTTTTATGACGCCTCAATATAAAATAAGAAACTGAAGCCAAAAAATGACCCATGTCTTGGTGTTTTCCTCCCCACAGTGATGATCAAGCTCCATTTTCTGTGTGTTGAGCTTCATAGCCGGTGTGAAATTTCACTGCTCTGATTACGGGCACTTTAAAGTAGGACGCCGCAGTTTGTAGCCAAGACAAAAAATGATTTTTTCTATGGCTTGAGGACAGAGTTTCTTTGCGATCCACTAATACTAAATCTGGAATATAAGCTAATTCAATCGGGTTCCTGCACATAACTCTGAAATAAAACAACTCTGACCTTATAATATAGGGGCATGGAACTACTGTAGTCTTAAGTTGCATTTTTCATTTTCATTTTTTTGGAAATAATGTATTCTGTACGTTGGTCACCTCACTACAAAAAAATCATTGCACTCGAGAAGGTACAGAGAAGGGCAACTAGGCTGATCCCAGGATTTAAAGACATGGGGAAAAGTTAAAATAATTCAACCTCATAACTGGTCAGCAGTGTGGAGTAGTGGTTAGGGCTCTGGACTCTTGACCAGAGGGTCGTGGGTTCACTCCCAGATGGGGGACACTGCTGCTGTACCCTTGAGCAAGGTACTTTACCTAGATTGCTCCAGTAAAAAACCCAACTGTATAAATGGGTAATTGTATGTAAAATTAACGTGTAAAAAATAATGTAATTGTATGTAAAATAATGTGATATCTTGTAACAATTGTAAGTCACACTGGATAAGGGTGTCTGCTAAGAAATAAATAATAATAATAGAGAAAGTTAACCCAAGACTTCCAGTTTAGCACAGAGAGAACAAGAAGAGGGTGGAAGCTGAGTAGAGTTTAGAACAGAAGGTAGGAAGCATTGTTTTACACAGAGAGTTATAAATGCATGGAATAGCCTGCCAGGTGATGGGTCTAAAACACTGGGAACATTTAAAAAAAGATTCTGTGCTTTTAGGGGAGTAGGGGAGAATGTTGTGCTAACAAGGGATGAGCCTTGATGGGCCGAATGGCCTCGTTCTCAAGGCTAAGGTTAAGAGTGTTAACAGCGAGACTGAATTAATGAAAGCAGTGATGAAGAGCTTCAAGGGGGGCATTTACCCCTGCGGAGGAAGCAGTCTTGTCTAATGGCAGCATGCTCCTATTAGACTCTGCTTTGCCACAGTTAACATGCTTCCCTGTGCTGCTCAGGAGACAAGCCAGCTTTGTTTTTAAATCGAGATTGAAAATGTTTTTTTTTTTGTTTGTTTGTTTTTGTTTTGTTTTTAACCAAATAGCTTTTACTATCTTCGTTTTCCTATTTTATAATCAAAATTGCATTTTCTTTTTGTCTTTTTTTAAATGTTTTATTCCAAATGTATTACATTGTAATGTGTTCTATTTCTACAAACTAGCATTTTAGCATATTTTTCTAATTTTACAATTAAAACCACATTTTTAAAAATTCAGTTTTTATCAAATTCTGTATTAGACTGTTTTTAATTTCATGGTGTGCGTGCGTGCATGCGTGAGTGAAGCGCTTTGGTATCCCTGTGATGAAAGGTGCTACAGAAACGGGGGTTAGGGACGCAAAACCGTCAGGGACTGTTTCTCCTAACTGCACTACTGCCTTTGTCCTCCAGAGGCCGGTAGCTCACTGATATCCGAGAGTTGTTGGGTATAAAGAGGAAGCTGGCTCAGTCGTGGGATCGGAGGACGCCTTCTGCATCATACACTCTAAATATAATCTGAATAAAGGTACTGTGTGATGTATTATTAGCTGATTGTGAGGACCCTGCGAATGAGCAGGGAATGTCTGATGAACAAACTGCATTTTGATATTCACCAGAAGGGATCACAATTGAGTGCGTTTGTGTTTTTCATACAGAAGAGGGGGGGGGGACGACAAAACTAAACTGCGTAAAAACTTGACAGCTGACATAACATGCATTTTTCTTTTTTTATTGATTGCCACCTTCCCGTTTCACACAACAAAGCCTGCCTGTTATTGATTTAGGGTAGGTGATTCAAGCTGTAATGAAGCGCTATTTAAATGCATGGTGTACTGGCAGCCGCTGCATAACTACTGCACAGTTTATTTTGAAGCCATAGGACTCTCTAAGTGGACCACAAACACAACACACAATGTGTGCCTAAAGAATTACACAGCTGTGCTCGAAAATGCTCTCGCTTTCCTGCTGGGAGCGAGCCAGTAAATATATTCACTAAACTTTGCAGAATTAAAAAGTTGCTCTGCAAAGAGTTCTGGTGTTTAAACAAACATTGTATGTCCTTGTGCTTGGGTTTACACTGCTTTGATTTTTAAATGTCACCCCATGCGCTGAATACAACCACCCTGCTATGTGTGATTGTGACATGATGCTTGTAATAATATACAGCAGCATGGTAAGTTATGACAGTAATATAAATGATCATAGTAATGGCTTGTAGGTGGATTACTAATAGATTTTCACTACTGTCTATCCATCCCATGTTGTATGTATGTATGTATGTATGTATGTATGTATGTATGTATGTATGTATGTATGTATGTATGTATGTATGCATGTATGTATGTATGTATGATCTTAACAACCTATTTCACAAGCTCTGGTGTGTCTAGTTACACCCACTGTTAAGCCTAGACTTCTCAAACTGCTGTGCAGAAGCGCCTATTTCTAATCCTGCAGTCGTGTATCACATCCATAACATCAAACACTCCGACTGCACCTAAATAATGGGACCCATTATAGAGCTATTAGGAGGCATTAACACAAGACCAACGGGGGAATACGCGGTCAGCCTACCACTCCCCCAGCACATAAACTACTGTCATTCATGGGCGGTAAAAGGCACCTTGTCCCTGATAAAAGAGTCTCTCTCTCCCCGAGTTGAGTGTGCATCTCCTCAGCCAACCAATACTGCATTATTTTAGATGGAGAAACTTTGAAGCAATACTGTGATAGAACATGCAGTTCTAGTGCATTCTAGAGCTCCCTGACACACAGCCCGCCTTCCCCAGTCTGCTGGTGTCCCCAGCACAGGCGCTGGTGCCCTGGGGTTCCTGCTGGACTCACAGGGACTGAGTGAGTGCCCCCTTGACGTCGTGAAGGGAAGGACACTGTACAGAGCCTGTGTGCAGGTCCAGCACCAGGCACAGTTCCAGCAGCTTCCCGACACTCACTGGAGAGACCAGCTAGAGGGCGGGGGAGGACACAGCGTCAGCCTGGAGAACACTGTACAAGCCACCACTGAGAACTGGGGATCTGCAGTGGAGGGTTTTACACACTATTATTGCTGTCAGTTCTTTTGTTAGTGCTCTTAACTCTGCCGTGTCTGGCACCTGTCCATTCTGCACTCAGAGGGAAACAGTTTTTCATTGTTTTAGTTTTTGCTCCCGATCGACACCCATTATTTAAAGATCTTAATCTGGTTTTTAAACTAAACGGTTATTATTTTTGGGGTCAGGTATTCTTGGAAAACCACACACAGAGACCAGCTAGCTAATTTCTTGCTCGGCCAGGCCAAGATGGCTATTTACAAGAGCAGGAAAAAATAGGGTAAGCAGTTGCGAAAGCCAGGATGCTGTGCGTGTTTTTAGTAGTTTTGTTACATGTAGGGTTAAATGCGTATTTAATTACTACAAATTCCCTCTCTCTCTCTCTCTAGTAGATGCTAGGTTGGAAAGCAGCCAAGACACTGCAGTCAACTTCAATCAAACCTATTTTCCATTTATTTTTATTGAGCACAGCCATGAACATTAACCCCTCAACCCTGAATAAACTTTATGATGCCTCCAGCGAGAGGCAGTGCGTTACACTGCACTGCCCAATAGGGATCCCTTTTAAGCTGTAGCTAATGGTTCGTTCCAACTCAAGTGGACCAAGGAGGACCAATTAATCGCTGGTCAGTTACAATGAAACCAGTGTCAGTTGTCTAGGTCAAGGGGTCGTGAAAGCAGCAGACAGGCTCAGTTTATTTATTATTATTTATTTCTTACCCCGGCTACCAGTACTCTCCATTATCTTGCCGTACCCCGAGAGCACAACACGACGACCCAGACCTTTGTGTCGTCTCACATCACTGATTTTGAATTTCATTGGATAACGTTTCCAACGCACTTGTATCAAGCATTTCAGAGTTGTGTTAAGCAGTTCTCTGGCTGGCTCAGTTCGTAGAGCATTGGACACTGATTCCCAGGGAAGTCGTAGTCACATCTGAAAAGGGGGAACAGTGTAGCTCTGGAGTGACAACGACCCCCTCTTTCTCTTTACACAGATGACAAATGACGAGTCAATTTACCTTTACATAAACTGGAGCAGAAGACAGACCAAGCCAGCAGCAGTTATTGAACTAAGATGGAGACATTGGTACCGAAGTTGGATCCCCCAATCAACCTGCAAATTCTACAGAACCTGACAAAGAATGCTGGCTCGTTTGCAGGACAGATCGATGTGGATTGCCCGATGCATACGACTACTCTATACTTGCACAGTATATTAAATGTATTGCATGTGGTGCAGAATACAAAAGAACATTATTTTGAACACACCCATAGCTAACCAAGGCTACTCTTTATAATTATACACCTTGAAGTGCCCTTACTACGTGGCTTCACAAAGTCTAAAACCAACGCAAGAGCTTTACCGTCATTACAGAAGAAACATGTTTTTCATTTTCAATTGAGTTGAATTTGTTGTTCTTTATAACCCACAACGGAATATTAAAAATAAATTGGTATCCGCATTCCTCCTCTCCTCCTCTTCTTCCTCCTCTTCTTCAGTCAAACAGAAGCACTCATGTTGTTGCACATGGAAAGCCAGCAGTGTCTATGATAGGTAGATAAAAAGAGGGCTTTTGGATCAGTGCATCAAAACAAATGCTTAGTGAGGATGTACAGCTGTTATTAAAGTATTTCAGATTCACAGACAATGACTGTCCAAACCCTTAGAAAACCTGAACAGAAATCTCAGTTAGAAATGACAGAAATCACACTTAGAAATGACAAAAATTAGTTAGAAATGGCAGAAATGACAGTTAGAAATGACAGAAATCAGAAATGACAAATTGAATGACAAAAATGTGTCAGAATTGACATAAATTACAAGTAGAAATTATTATTAGTTTATTTAGCAGACACCTTTATCCAAGGCGACTTGCAGAGACTAGGGTGTGTGAACTATGCATCAGCTGCAGAGTCACTTACAACAACGTCACACCCGAAAGACGGAGCACAAGGAGGTTAAGTGACTTGCTCAAGGGCACACAATGAGTCAGTGGCTGAGGTGGGTTTTGAACTGAGAACCTCCTGGTTACAAGCCCTTTTCTTTAACCACTGGACCACACAGCCTCCTGTGGAACAAACATGACAGAAATCACAGTTAGAAACGACAATTAGTTAGAATGACAAACATTACAGTTAGTAATGACATAAATTAGTTAAAAAACCACAAAAATTACAAACCTGTAGCTTAAAAAAATCACAGCAAAAAAAAAAAAGAGACAGGAAACGCACAACATGCTTTACATGGTACACCTTTTCTGAAGGATACTGCCCCCTAGTGAGTGAAGCCCCTGCCAGGTGGAGATCAGTACGGATCAGCAGAGCAGCGGGCTTGTGAGCTGAAACCAATGCGCTGTTGTCAGGACTGACTCACAGCATGGGCTGGAGCAGACACACTGAGCCTTGCTGTTGAGAGCTGCATCAGTATACCAAACGCCTAAGGAAGTAGCAGCAACTGCTGCAGTAACATGATCATATATTAGTCTTTTAATCCCATATAGGTGACATCCCTCTTCATTATCCTTGCCTTGTTAATGCTTCAGTATCAATGATGACAATTTTGCAGCTGAAATGCATATTCATATGTTAGTAGTAACAGAGATATAAAGGTACAGTAGTAATATAAGAAAGTTAAAGAACAACTTTAGTCTGCCTGGCTATTTCTACCATGCTGTCTGAAGAAGGTGGAAGCCAACATGTAGCTAGTTATTAAAATAGTGAGTTTTCAGCTTATCGACTACCTTTCATCTTCATTAAGTGTTTCTAGTGACTGATGAGTAGCAGTGTGGATGAGTGGTTAGGGCTCTGGACTCTTGACCAGAGGGTTGTGGGTTCAATCCCCGGTGGGGACACTGCTGCTGTACCCTTGAGCAAGGTACTTTACCTACATTGTTCCAGTAAAAACTCAACTGTATGAATGGGTAATTGTATGTAAAAATAATATGATATCTTGTAACAATTGTAAGTCGCCCTGGATAAGGGCGTCTGCTAAGAAATAAATAATAATAATAATAATGAGTATCCTGGGGCCTGATCCTTGGATATAGAGCTATGTGCGGTTTTTAAATGTTCTGTTTTCAATATATATGTGACATTTGAGGCAAATTGTACTCATGTGGTTAAAAATCGAAAACCGTGGAATATGGGTTACTTGGTGTTTCAATAATGTTTTTCAGGACTGTATATTAATTATAATTAATTCAGCAAAGGATGTGTTTCAAAGGTTTAATGAAAGCTGTGCAAAATGATAATGAGACAATGCACCTGGGGGAATTGTCTACAAAAGCCTTTTAGAATAATACAAAAAACAGGCTGATTTTGAAAATCACATCAGGCTTTCCACAGCCTGGAAAAGTAACCAACCTCAGGCTCAAGGGCACAGCGAAGCAAATGGAGAGCTGGGTTTATACAACTTCAAATGTTGACTGGGCAATCGCAGGTGCTTTGAAAAATGAAAGCCCTGATACAATTGAGGATCTTTTGGGAAAGGAGCAATTTTCATTTCAAATGACCAATTGGCAGTAATGAAACAGGATGGCATAATTGAATACTGCGAGTGTAGGGAATCTCTTATTGTTTATGAGGTGTCACACGTCCTGTGTGGTTTGGGAGAGAACATCTCTAAGTGAAGCTCAAACTGCGGCGATGTCTTTTATAATAACATAACTAATTAACCTCAACACAAAACCCGACCCTGCAGTCAGGACTTACCTGTACTATTAAACAGAAAAGTGTTTTTTTTAGTTTTTCTAATTTCGAATTGTGCTGTGCGGTGCGTTCTATCCATGATGGCATCTGTACTCAAGAAAGCAAGCCTGTGCTTCGCCACGAGCTGTAATCCGAAACACTGCCATTTAATTGCCTCGGTACAATTTTCATCACTCCCCTTCATCATTGTGGAGAGGAATTTTTACACTTGTATTTATTCATTTCTCTTTTTTTGACATGGAAATTGCAGAGGTAGTTAAAGAAAAAAGAAAATATACAAATTTTCCAGCTTGACTTGCAAATGAAGCCACTGGCTTTCAGAACGCTCTGGATGGGTGTGTTGGGTTTTGACAAGGCCAAATTTGAATTAAAAGAATGTACATCATAACAGTTCAACTGTTCAACACTGGCCTGGAGGCTCGGTGGTCCAGTGGTTAGAGAAAGGGGCTTGTTACCCAGAGGTTCCCCGTTCAATCCCAGCTCAGCCACTGACTCATTGTGTGTGTGACCCTGAGCAAGTCACTTAACCTCCTTGTGCTCCGTCCTTCGGATGAGATGTAAAACAAACGAGGTCCAATTGTAAGTGACTCTGCTGCAGCAGCAGTTGTTGATGCACAGTTCACACCCTAGTCTCTGCAAGTCACTTTGGATAAAAGCATCTACTAAATTACTTATTAAGGACAATTAAAGATACCGACCCAATGAATGCTTTTAAACATGTTTATTTTTTCACCTGGACTTTGGTCATTATTTCTTGTGATGCCGGCATGAAGAGTGCTATAAAGATTGTATTATATTTTAACGTGGCCATATTGCCTTCTTAATCTGCAGTGTGTTCGCTATCACACAGGAGAATGGGGTCAGGATGGGGTTGTCCAGTGAACACACTACACTGGTCCCACTTTCTCAGACTCTGCATATAGCTCCTTTCAGAAGCTCACACATCTCAAACTCCCACCCAAATGCACCGTCCTTTTATATTTATTTAATAAAGACGGTTAAAAAATTTCTGGAATCAAATTCACTCGCAAAACTCTGCGTTTTATATCACAGAAGTCGGCTGATGACTTGAAAATCTCCAATTAGCATCATCAGCAGCTTTATTAAAGGCTAATTGTCTGGTGTGGGCTCCCAGTACCGACTGCTTTTTTGAGATGTCGCTTTCATTAGGTGCTGTGTGAAGCGTGCCAAGAATATTTAATGAGAGCATGCTTTCATTTCTCAGATCAATACAAGACTAGCTTATTCATGTACTTATTCAGAATGTGATAGCGCAGTAGTTATTATTATTATTATTACTTACAATTTGGCTGCTCCAGAGTCTTTTTTTTTTAACAAGATATTAAAATTATTTACAGGCTAAAAACATAATGTTATTACAAACCAGAAAATGTTGTAACTGTTCCTAGAAATGACTGCCACACACGCACACGCACACGCACACAAACACAGGGTTTACAAAGGAGCTGGTTCACTGCTCCTGGTCGCAGCCTGGGAAAGGGGATATTGCTTCTCAAAGGCACTTGCTGCCGGCTTTTCAATGTTCCTGCACCTGCAGGATTGGAGACTGTGATCATGTCCCTCTCACACCCTGCTGTCTGGTACACAGTCCCCTCAAGCCAGCTCTGTGGAGTTTCTTTACTCCTCTTGTATTAACATGATCGCAGAGGTTATTGTAAGCAGCCTTTACCACGCAATGGCAAAAATGCAATTGAAAATGATCATAGCATCACATGCATGTGCACGTACATCATTAACACACCTAAACCAAAAGTGAATTAAATGTGATGTTTACACATCAATACCATCTGCTGGCATCAATCAGCTACATCATATTAACTGTCACAGCTAATGTTAACTACTTGTGCAGCTTGATACAATGTTAATGCAGTAGTATTTGACTTGCCATGCCTGAGTGATTGACTCAGGGATGGATTAGTTTAGGGTGGAGGGAGAAGGGGGAGAGAACAAAGATGGTACTTGTTTAGCTGCGCACGAGATCTGAGTGAATTATCCAGTAAAGAGTTTTAAGAACACAACAGCCTTGGCAGATTCATTATTAAACACACTTACAATTCTACACTATTTTCAAATCCGTACGGGATGCCAGGCCTTTTCAGTACACAAGTGGTAAAAACAGAGCCAAAAAAAAGAACAGGCTGCCCTAGTTTGAGAAACCACAAGACAAAAATATTGATTGGGTTATTTTAGTGAATGAAACCCGGAACATTGTCAAATTAAAAAGACGGAAGATGGATAGGGAGTCAATTACACAAGCAGAGCTTATTACAAACTGAGGCCAGAGGAGGAGGGGCTAGCGTATGGGTTCTACCAGCGAGAGAACAAACCTCGAAGTAAACATCTAAATTCCTCCAAATAAAGTCTTCATTCACCTGCCAGGACACCGCTATTACAGAGCCTACTGAACATTCACGGCACAAATTTTAAAACGTCTTTCCTTGTCATTCTCCAATGCACTTGCTTCCCTGCCTTTTAACTACTGTGTTAACACAAGGCGAATATTCGCTGTTAATTGTTATTTCTGAAACGGAGAAGCGCTTTGAAACAAATAAAAAGCAATTTTCTTCCCCAACCAAAGAGACATGCTCCGTTCAACTATATGATTGCAGAGTTGCTCCAGTCAGGAAAGCCTTATTGCTTTCTTATAATTACCATCCCTGGGAGAAGAAATATACCAATATTATATGATGTGAAATCATATTATATATATATATATATATATATATTTAACATTTTTATTAGAAGTTCTACTCCAGTGAATATACAGAGACACTGATAGCTTGTCTTAAATGCCTGGCCTTTAAATAACAGTAGGCAGCAATTTTTGTTGTATTTTCCAGTAATCTTCTTCTGTTCTTACATTAAGCCTCCCTCTGCTGTGTTTTATGCATAACCCTTTATTGAATAAGAGAACTTACCCTTCAAATTAAACTCTGGTGACATAAAGAAACATTGGCATTGGCACGAACTACACAGAGAGATGAAACGCAGTCAAATGTTTAATTAGCGGGCTTGTGAAAAGTATTCATTTTTTAGAGCCTAGTGCATTGGTTCATAAATAAATCACACATATATGTAACAAGCAAATGCTTATTCTATTTGTTGCAGTGGCTTAAATAAAATCAATATTGCCACTTTAGTATTGGGTTCTTAGAATGGCACCATGTGAAGCACTTTAATTGTATACATCTGGAATCAAACCCAGTGCAATTAACAGGGGATAATCAGTGGCTACAGAGATTTGCCTCTTTAATGAACTCC
The DNA here is from genome assembly GCF_902713425.1 of Acipenser ruthenus. Taxonomy (NCBI): domain Eukaryota; kingdom Metazoa; phylum Chordata; class Actinopteri; order Acipenseriformes; family Acipenseridae; genus Acipenser; species Acipenser ruthenus. Next base: position 2,639,231 of record NC_081222.1, read on the forward strand.
CCTCGATTTTAACCAGGTGTGCCGTTTTGTTCACTGCTGCATTGCTTTGGTTATATTTCATTCTTAAGTTGGACTGCCGTGTTCATTTTACTGTATTGAAAGCGCAGGTTTGTCCTTGTTAATTATCATTCATGGAGTTAAGCTGCTGGCTATTTATTTAATGGTGTCTGAGGAGAGGCTCGTGAGATTGCAATCTGGTTGAGAGAGAGAGAGGAACGGCAAAGGACGGGCCGAAGCGGAGCTTGTGGCGTCCATGTTAAGAAAGTGAGAATATTCATTCTTTTACTTTTGAGTAAATAGGGGTGTGGTTATTTGTCAGTGACGTTTCTCGTCTCCAGCCACCCCTTCCTGGTACAGCTGCGACTGAAATAAAGCCTGGGTTCTACCTGTTTTATGAAAGTTCTCGTCTTGGGTTTTTATTGAAAGAATACTGTGACCCCCACCTGATTGAATAAGGACCTGCGGTTGTGTGTCATATAAGTACATTTTCCTGGGTTTGAACTCACTCCCATGTGGCATAGTTGGCTACAATAATTTTTTACACAGCCCTAATTGGCCAGGTGTTACATATATACTTTTTTATATATACTTTTAAAGTAATTCTAGCTAAGAAAATTGTTTCATGCATTTTCTCCACAATGCTCATCCACCCATTATAATAAGTTTTAAAACGTGCAGTTAGCCTCTTCAATACCATTGTTGTGTCACTGTCAGCATTCTTAATCGTTCTGTAAGGATTCTAGAATTGACCAGTGTGTAAAGCTGAGGGAACACAAAGCCACTTTTTTCGGAACAGTGGCTTGAAACCTGGTTTGTGGCAACTTTGCTGGATCAAACCCCAAGTCTCCCCTGGTGTGCCACGCAGTGGCCTGAAACCAAGTCTCCAAGCCACAAAGTGGCTTCTTGTTTCCTCAGCTTAAGGATTCTAGAATTGACCAAGGGAGGCCATTTATAACCCTGGGGGGTCATTCCACTCTAGGTTTGAAAAAGTAAAATGTAATTGGTAAAACAGATGAATACATTTGGTGCTTGTGTGGAGGTTTTCTTTAGAACATGGTTGGGATGGAAGGGACAACAGCCCCTCCCCCTTCCCCCTCCCCCTCCCGCAGCCCGCCCCACCCCGCCCACCCTACCATAATAATAATAATAATGGGATAATCTCCACACACATTAACCACTTAAGGAATGCAAGGAACTGAGTGGTTGTTCAAAATTGATTACATGAGAGTGACTCAAGTATCACGAGGAGGAAACTGACAAATTAGAAGACCAGATCCAACCTAGTCAGTACATTTTAAACCCTGTTTTGTGCACCTCGTTGCAAAAATAAGAAAGTTAGCCTCATTTGTAATTGTGGGACAGATATGTCCCTTGTACCTTAAAGGGTTGAGAAGAATTGAGTTTTCTGTCTTGAATCAGCCCTTGACAGCTTTGTGGTTACTTGACAGCTTTGTGGTAATGAAATGCATGTGTAATTAGTGCCTGTTGCTTTACTGCGTGCTAATGTGATTTCAATCGCATGTGGCAGTAAATTTAATTAGAGATGCAACACCCCTGCTGGGAGTAATAAGAGTGTTCAAGTTTGCGAGCCTGTCTACTGCTGAAATAAAGAAAGGTAAGACAAACAATCACTTATAAAATATGTACGAGATTTAGTTTTTATCACGACGCAGTTCTGGTAAATAACCCTGTTACATAGTTAGTGATTGATACTCAATCATTGTATAAACAAAGGAAACCGAGGGACCGCATTTGTTTTGTGTTGAGTAATTAACACGTTTTACTCCATTTAATTAACAACAACTTCACATTTCTTAAAGGTAATTACTCTGAAAATGAGCATTGGCACATCCAACAAAATATCCTGGCGAATGATGCAGACGCATGAAGCAGTAGTCCTGTTGGAAAGGGATTGCGATCTGACATTGTGATCCAGCCTCTTTACAGATATCTGACATAAGCTCATGAACTACTGTGTGCGGGACTCTGCAGAATCTGCTCTTGGCTCCTTAAGCAAGAACATTGTACTGCGTTTTACTTCAAACCGAACAGCTTAAAAACTGTGAACTGTGTCTAACTCAATGAACTCCGGTGGCAGCTGAGACCTCATGAGAGTTGGCGGACACTAAAGAACACCTGTGCAGGTAAGCGCGGCGCGTGTGCGTGGCGCTCAAAGTGCGGCGCTTGTTTGTGCCTGTCCGTGTCTAGGAAGCAGTCTGAAGTACCGTATGTAAAATAGTTTTTGAAGTTTATTTTATAACCATAGAAAATGGCCACTATTAGAATTTATCTTTTTTAATTGTTATTTTAATTACTGAAGGCTATAAACGTTTAACCGATGATTCGATATGTATTCTACAACCTATTACCAGTGGCTACAAGCCAACCCAAATTGTGTTCCTTCTAAAGTACCCTATACACTTGACTAATTTAAATTCTGAAGTTTCACGAAAGATACCTTTGCTGCTAGGATATGAGAGTTGGTGGAGACCAGCATGGAAATGTCCTTGTTGATGTACAAAACCATCGAATCAAGTAGTAAAATCTAAACATATATACAGGAGAAATTTGTACCACGTATATTTTTGGTAAAGTTTATTTGAATGTAATACGTTGTGGGGACGTTGAACTAAACCCTGGACCACTTATGTCTAAAGCATGGCCGGTCTTGAACAACAATATATTATCGTGTGAGACTCAGCAAGATGTAAATTGGTCTACAATCAAAGGTCTACAATGTTTTCATATCAACATTCGTAGCATGTTACCAAAAACTGATCAGCTTAGAAGCTGGACTGAAACTCATAAACCTGATGTGTTCGCTATCTCTGAAACATGGTTATCCAATAAAATCGACCACGCTCAAATTGAAATAGATAACCTTATGATATACCGCATGGACTGAACAAAGGGGGGGGGGGGGGGTTGCTTTGTTTATATCAAAGAAGTTTCAATCCTCTGTTTTAAAAAACCAAAGCAAAACCTGACCCTCTAGAAGCTATATACTTAAATAAGGTGGAAATAAGGAATTGACTGTTGGCTGTCTATACAGAGCCCCCCTCCTCTGATCCATCTACTTTTGAAAACTTGAGTACATTTTTAGGAGAGATGGAATTGGGCAAGGAATTGATTTTAATGGGCGATGTAAACCTAAACTGGAAGATAGGAGTTCTGAAAAAGCAAAAATCAACCTACTAGGATAAATACTCAGTTAGGTAATCACTCTATTACAGACTGGATTATGGTCTCGAAAACTCAGGCAGTGACCTAATGTGGGGTACTAGCAGATGAGTTTAGCGACCATGGTCCAGTCTATTGTATTTGGAAGGCTAAAACAAATAAAGAACCAGCCAAAATGATCTGGTACAGCTCTTTTCGGAAATTTGAGCTGAATGCCTTTGTTAATAATGCAGTGAACATAAACTGGGATAAGCTTCATATTATTCCGGACTTAAAATCTGCCCGGTCTTTTATTTATTTTTTTACTCAGAATTCATAATGGTGTGCGATAAACATGCCCTGTTTAAGAAAATGCGAGTTAAATAACATCACTTACTTTGGGTAAAGTCAGACCTAATAGAGCTGTTTCGTATGAGAGATCAGACATGGCAGAGATCATACTGATAAAATATTACACAGGCAACTGAGAAATAAAAGTGCAGCCTTAACAGCCTATAAACTCTTAATGCAGATACAAATTTTAAAAATCCATGTACCTTCTGGCAGGGTATTAATACATTATTTAATAGAGGGGAAATGGTTTTTACCTCACACTTAAACCTGCAAGGAAAAATGGTTAGTGACCCAGTGCCAATCTCTAAGTGAATTATTATTATTATTTGTTTATTTAGCAGACACCTTTATCCAAGGCGACTTACAGAGACTAGGGTGTGTGAACTATGCATCAGCTGCAGAGTCACTTACAACTACATCTCACCCGAAAGACGGAGCACAAGGAGGTGAAGTGACTTGCTCAGGGTCACACAATGAGTCAGTGGCTGAGGTGTGATTTGAACCGAGGACCTCCTGGTTACAAGCCCCTTTCTTTAACCACTGGACAGCCTCCTACATACTGAATACACAAGTACATTAAAAACTCTTGATTATGAAACCCTTATTGGCTTCAATTCTGACTCGGTAAATGAGGGTGAAGTATATAAACTCTTAATGCAGATTGATGTTTCCAAAAAAGCAGGTGCAGATGGGATAGAACCCAGACTCCTTAAAGCGACTGCCTACCCCTTGAAAAGTCCACTCACTATATTAATTAATATGTCTCTTATGTCTAGTGAAATGCTTTGCCATTTAAAACAAGCTACAGTATCTCCCATCTTTAAAAGTGGGGATGTCTTAGCACCTGGTAATTATAGGCCTATATCGGTCTTAACAGCATTATCAAAGACTATTGAAAAAAATTGTGCAAACCCAATTGACTAATTATCTAACAACAAATAACTTACTGATTATCAGTCTGGTTTTTCGAAAAGCTCACTCGACCACAACTGCATTACTAAAACTAATATATATATATATCCGGTGTAACACAGCAGGGAGGGGGTTAATCCTCCCTGTGTGGGATAAAATGCACATTTGTTTTAATTTCATTGTTTTGCTTTATTGTTTAATTAAATTTGTTAATTGTTTTATGGTTTAACTATCCCCTGCACCTTGTTAGTAATTGTAAATTAGGACCAGGTGCAGGGTACAAAGGAGAAGCAGTCAGTCTTCTCAGGGCTGCTGAGGAAAAGGAGGCAGAAGGGGTGCACTGCTTCCTGGACAGAAAAAGTGTAAGTTTACAGAACAGAGTGTTTTGTTGTCGGGCAGGTAAATGGCTTAGCCGTCCTGAGAGGTTAGTTAGTGCTCATTTAAGAGCTAAGTGTTTATTTTATTGTGTTTTGTGAATTAAAAACTAGCGCGTCAGCGTGTGAAAAATCAATTTCCTGTGTCTGGGTGTGTTTTTAAAAGGGGCAGAGAACCGTGAGTGATGAAGGTCTTTTTACACAGGCTACAGGGGAACAGAAACTCACTGGTGCCATTTCTCTTGATTTCTCTAAAGCTTTTTGATCTAGTTGACCACACAATACTCCTTAATAAGTTAAGTAATCTTTGAGTTACAGGTATTACCTTGTCGTGGTTTATCATAGTTAAATCAGAAACATTCTCAAGCTGCTGTCTTGTCTGAAATCTGACGTCATGCCTATATCCCAAGGTGTCCCACAAGGACCAATTCTTGGACCTCTTTATTCATGAAATACTGAATAGCTGCAAGAACGGTTCTGTACATATGTATGCAGATTATACTGTGGTCTACTATAGTTCTGATAATATCCATGACTTAACTAAGATACTACAGAGCAATTTTCTTGAACTTCAAAAAATGGTTTGATGATGGTCTGACCTTAAATGAAAAAAAGACAAATATCATGCTATTTGGTTTGGAGAAATTGATACAAACTAGTTCAATTTTTTCTATTGTTACCTGTAATACTACACCACTGGAGAGAGTTGACACTTTTAAACATCTAGGGGTTAATATTGACACAACTCTTAAATTTGAAAAACACATTAAAGATGTATGCAGTAAAATTGGAAGGAAGCTTGAGTCCTGTATGGTCAGCGCCACTGTTTCAGCTTTACAGTAAGGTTTAAATTAGCCCAGCAACTTTTGTTCCCTGTTGTAGTCTATAATGATGTGATCTACAGGACTGCTAGTAAGGAATCACTGAAGATGATCGATACACTCTATAATAGGATTTGTAGGTTTGTACTTCAGCGTACTCCACTGGAGCATCACTGCAGCTTGAATTCTAGATTCAATTTGCTAGCACCTGCTAACAGAAGGAATTATCACTGGAATCTGATTATTTTTAAAAGGGGCTCATAACACATTTCCAGTTTATTTAAACAGCTTGTTTCATGAGTTTACCTGTAAATACAGCCTCTGTGGCACAAAATACTTCAATGTACCATCTGTAAAAAGTGCTGTGGGAAGAAAACGTTGTTTTTTTTTGTTTGTTTCTGCTACTACAGACTGGAACCTGTTACCCGCAGGACCTCCTGTTGTAATTTAAAAAAAATAAAAATAAAGTTGTTCCAGTACTTACAGGCCGTGTGTATGTGCTGTGAAAATATAATGTGTATTGTCTTGTCATTATGTGTTTTTATTATTTTTATTTTGAAACCTGCTCATGTACTCTTTAGGATGCCTTTATTAACAAGCTGCCTGAACCTCATATGGTCTTCCTAAATAAAAATTAGAAATGAAAAATAATGATCCTGCCTCAAAGATATCTGACATAATGAGCCAGCCTCTTTACAGATATCTGACATAATGATCCAGCCTCTTTACAGATATCTGACATAACGAGCCAGCCTCTTTACAGATATCTGACATAATGAGCCAGCCTCTTTACAGATATCTGACATAACGAGTCAGCCTCTTTACAGATATCTGACATAATGAGCCAGCCTCTTTACAGATATCTGACATGACCCAGCCTCTTCACAGATATCTGACATAACGAGCCAGCCTCTTTACAGATATCTGACATAACGAGCCAGCCTCTTTACAGATATCTGACATAACGAGCCAGCCTCTTTACAGATATCTGACATAATGAGCCAGCCTCTTTACAGATATCTGACATAATGAGCCAGCCTCTTTACAGATATCTGACATAACGAGCCAGCCTCTTTACAGATATCTGACATAACGAGCCAGCCTCTTTACAGATATCTGACATAACGAGCCAGCCTCTTTACAGATATCTGACATAATGAGCCAGCCTCTTTACAGATATCTGACATAACGAGCCAGCCTCTTTACAGATAACCGAGAAATCATTTCACATTGCTGTGTACAAAGACCTCATTTCATACAAACTTCCTGGGCTCATATTGCACTCCCAGATTAGCTGCCATAAAAACGCTACGGCCACAAAGATCAATAATCGGCTGGATCATAAACAGAATGTAATCCGTCCAGCCAGCGAACCAAGAAACACATACAATTGGAAGCACTAAACATAATTAGCTTTGACAGGGCTATTTGCAGGCTTTGACACAATCTTTGTGTAAAGCCAATTGGATGCCAGTGACATTGAGGCTGTTTACAAGATTACAAGTGCATTATTGTTTTCGGCACAGTTTCAGACTCACTAAAAAAGACTATACAGGAAAATCAGACGTCTCACACGTCCCTCGACTGTTCTGCTTTGGGTCACAAAGTCTAGTTTTCCAGACTTTAATTTCAATTTGAAATCAGGTAGAGTCAATGTATCACCCAGAACTATTTAACACCCAGTAGTGCTACTGTAAAATCTGGAAAAATTAAAAGCAAATTAATAAATTCAGTGACAAACATTTCAAAAAATGTTTCGGCTACAGCTGTGGCCAAGATGTTTTGCATCACCTACAATTTTAGGTTTGAGGCATAATTAAAAAAATAAAAATAAAATAAACCTATACTCTATGAACAGAATTTAGATACTTTATTTAACTTCATGTAATCAAAGAAACTACAAAATGATAAATCGCAAAAGTCTACCAGAAACCATTAAGAGTAGTACGGTATTTCATGTTAGATTTTGAAATGTCACATTTTTCGATTTTTGTCAGTTTTTCGTTAAGTATATGGAAAACTAGAAAGCAGATTTCATTCTACTTTATGAAGCAAAATGAGTTCATTCTAGAGGGTGATGCAAAACTTTTGGTCAGAGCTGTACTTTGTGAAAGTGAACATCCACATGCTGAAGGTTAAGGCAAGCCGAGTCGACTCGCTCTCTCTTTCTAGATTGACAATGGGAATTTCCTTCCTAGATGCAGATAACCCTGCTTAATGCACTCCATCCCCAGCACAGTCTCCGCTGGGAGTCACGCAAAGAGAAATCTCTCTCACTGCGTCCCCAGCACAGTCTCCGCTGGGAGTCACGCAAAGAGAAATCTCTCTCGCTGCGTCCCCATCACATTCTCCTCTGGGAGTCACGCTAAGAGAAATCTCTCTCCCTGCATCCCCAGCACAGTCTCCGCTGGGAGTCACGCAAAGAGAAATCTCTCTCACTGCGTCCCCATCACAGTCTCCGCTGGGAGTCACGCAAAGAGAAATCTCTCTCACTGCGTCCCCAGCACAGTCTCCGCTGGGAGTCACGCAAAGAGAAATCTCTCTCACTGCGTCCCCGACACAGTCTCCGGTGGGAGGCACGCAAAGAGAAATCTCTCTCACTGCGTCCCCAGCACAGTCTCCACTGGGAGTCACACAAAGAGAAATCTCTCTCACTGCGTCCCCAGCACAGTCTCCGCTGGGAGTCACGCAAAGAGAAATCTCTCTCACTGCGTCCCCAGCACAGTCTCCACTGGGAGTCACGCAAAGAGAAATCTCTCTCACTGCGTCCCCGACACAGTCTCCGGTGGGAGGCACGCAAAGAGAAATCTCTCTCACTGCGTCCCCAGCACAGTCTCCACTGGGAGTCACACAAAGAGAAATCTCTCTCACTGCGTCCCCAGCACAGTCTCCGCTGGGAGGCACGCAAAGAGAAATCTCTCTCACTGCGTCCCCGACACAGTCTCCGCTGGGAGTCACGCAAAGAGAAATCTCTCTCACTGCGTCCCCAGCACAGTCTCCGCTGGGAGTCACGCAAAGAGAAATCTCTCTCACTGCGTCCCCAGCACAGTCTCCACTGGGAGTCACGCAAAGAGAAATCTCTCTCACTGCGTCCCCAGCACAGTCTCCACTGGGAGTCACACAAAGAGAAATCTCTCTCACTGCATCCCCAGCACAGTCTCCGCTGGGAGTCACACAAAGAGAAATCTCTCTCACTGCGTCCCCAGCACAGTCTCCACTGGGAGGCACGCAAAGAGAAATCTCTCTCACTGCGTCCCCAGCACAGTCTCCGCTGGGAGGCACGCAAAGAGAAATCTCTCTCACTGCGTCCCCAGCACAGTCTCCGCTGGGAGTCACACAAAGAGAAATCTCTCTCACTGCATCCCCAGCACAGTCTCCGCTGGGAGTCACGCAAAGAGAAATCTCTCTCCCTGCGTCCCCAGCACAGTCTCCTCTGGGAGTCACACAAAGAGAAATCTCTCTCCCTGCGTCCCCAGCACAGTCTCCGCTGGGAGTCACACAAAGAGAAATCTCTCTCACTGCGTCCCCAGCACAGTCTCCGCTGGGAGTCACGCTAAGAGAAATCTCTCTCCCTGCGTCCCCATCACAGTCTCCGCTGGGAGTCACACAAAGAGAAATCTCTCTCACTGCATCCCCGGCACAGTCTCCGCTGGGAGTCACACAAAGAGAAATCTCTCTCCCTGCGTCCCCAGCACAGTCTCCTCTGGGAGTCACGCTAAGAGAAATCTCTCTCACTGCGTCCCCAGCACAGTCTCCTCTGGGAGTCACACAAAGAGAAATCTCTCTCCCTGCGTCCCCAGCACAGTCTCCGCTGGGAGTCACACAAAGAGAAATCTCTCTCACTGCGTCCCCAGCACAGTCTCTGCTGGGAGTCACACAAAGAGAAATCTCTCTCCCTGCGTCCCCATCACAGTCTCCGCTGGGAGTCACACAAAGAGAAATCTCTCTCCCTGCGTCCCCAGCACAGTCTCCACTGGGAGTCACACAAAGAGAAATCTCTCTCACTGCGTCCCCAGCACAGTCTCCACTGGGAGTCACACAAAGAGAAATCTCTCTCACTGCATCCCCAGCACAGTCTCCGCTGGGAGTCACGCAAAGAGAAATCTCTCTCCCTGCGTCCCCAGCACAGTCTCCACTGGGAGTCACACAAAGAGAAATCTCTCTCACTGCGTCCCCAGCACAGTCTCCGCTGGGAGTCACACAAAGAGAAATCTCTCTCACTGCGTCCCCGACACAGTCTCCGCTGGGAGCCACGCAAAGAGAAATCTCTCTCACTGCATCCCCAGCACATTCTCCGCTGGGAGTCACACAAAGAGAAATCTCTCTCACTGCGTCCCCGGAACAGTCGTTTGGCCATAGCTGTAGAGGTCTCTAAACATTTGCCATTTAATTTATGTTTAATTAAGTTTCTTTTAGGGTCAATTTATCCCACCACCATTCTGGAAATGAATTCCTTGTGTAAACTACACACCTGCATAAATACTTTTCTATATTATCGTTGTATGATCGTGAGACGTTTGCTTGATGTGCTGTCCGCTGCACTGGGACCAGCTTATTAATGAGATGCTGAATGAATACGTCAAAAATGCTGGGAGGTTTCGAGGCTGATAAACACGCGTGTAATTAGTGTGCGCCTGATCAAAGCATTTGCAATTGCATTCTGTACCTCCACTGATTTTGTTCAGGAACTCCATAGTGTGCCTGTGACTTATGCCTAGTTACGTATTAAACAGCAGAACTTGCTATAAAGTCTAAAAGATCTGAGCATCTTTTTAGCTTCATTTACTGCTGGAGGTTTCCCTGCTAATGCAGCAGCCCAGACATTGTTCACTGGTTGCAATTTCATACCACAGGAACCCCTGGGGTCCTCACAGCCCGTAGGCTGCTCATTTAACAAACTGGAAGCTTCTGGCCAAGTCACGTGACTGAAACGGGTCGCTCTGGTCCTCTGCACAGCTGCTAACAGTAATGACATCCATATACATTCCCTTATACAAGCATGAGAATAAAGCAGAGGCAAGCGTTGTAAAGCCCAGAGAGCTATGGTAAAGTAAGTTAAAAGAAACATGGCAAGACAGAGTAAATGAAGGTAAATGAAGATATAGTATAAACACAGGGAAAGCATGGAAAAACTGCAAAATGACTGTGGGTCTCAGTACTTTAAGATGTTTCTTCACTAAATTCCAGCTCCTTCACTTTGGAACTCCTGAGTTTATTAACTGTGGAACCCACATCCAGGTTCTATCCGGAATGCTGACTCAACAACATCTTTAAAGCTAAGCTTTAAAAATATGTATGTGTCATTGTCTGGTCTGGTCTGGTGTCACAGGATGGCTTGAGCAGTGACGTCAGACCCGGAAGAACACAGGACACAGACAGGGCTGGGGAGTGATGAAATCGCGCTGATGCGCCGGTTTATTGTAAAATAAAAAGGTTGCACAGAAACATAAAACACTGACACAAAACAAAATGGTGCGGTGGCCAAAACAAATAGACAGACAAACAAACCGTGGACGAAACCACAAACAAGTATCGTGCTGAAGGTGTCAGCACGGGTAGCAATTGTTTTTGCCTTTTAATTTACTGTCCTTCTCTCTCCTGTTCTTTCGCCCTGAACACCCAACCCCGAGTGAGTGAAACACTGCCTCTTTTATGCAGCTGTACCGAGACTCGATTGCTAATCAATCATTCAATTGGAATCTCGGTACATCTGCACGTGAACTAATTGTGCTCCCCGTGCCCCATACTAAAACCCACTTTTTTTTTAATTTAGTAGTCGCCAATTAGTTTTTTTTGGTGTTTTCTCCCTAATTTAATAGTGTCCAATTATTTTTGTTTAGCTCAGCTCACCGCTACCACCCCCGCGCTGAGACTCGGGAGCGGCGAAGACGAGCGCACGCTGTCCTCCGAAGCGTGTGCCATCAGCTTTTATTTCCACACTGCAGACTCACCATGCAGCCATCCAGAGCTACCGCGTCGGAAGACAAACGCAGCTCTGGGCAGCTTACAGGCAGACCGGCCAGACCACAGGGGTCGCTGGTGCGCAGTGAGCCGAAAACAGCCTGACCGACCTAACCCTCCCTCCTCCCCCAGGCGGTGCTCGACCAATTGTGCACCACCCCCTGGGAGCTCCCGTTCTCGGTCGGCAAATAAATAGCCTGGACTCGAACCAATGACGTCCAGACTATAGGGCGCATCCTGCACTCTACGCGAGTGCTTTTACTGGATGCGCCACTTGGGAGCTACTTATACCCACTTTAATCTGCACGTGGAGTGATTGTGCAATCCCTGTTCCTAAATACAATTATTCATTTTACATCACTTGTGCTGCATAACCCACACTCCGTGCACCAATACATACACATAACATACAACATATAACACAAAATACACATAGGGACGGAGCACCCTGCCACATATGGTCTGGTCTGGTCTGGCCTGGCCTGGCATGGTATAGTTTGGTCTGGTATGGTAAACACATTGCTGTTGATTCTTCTTTCACTGTGTAAATCCTTATTAGGTTCCCTGTGTGTGTGTGCGTGTTCCTTTTATTAAAGGTTCAAGATTTTTTTACAGAGCATTTTGCATGTCCAGAGTTGGTATTAATGTTGAAAGCCTGTATGTTAGTGAACTGTTTCCAGCTTCTCATTTCTTATTTCCTTGTAGAACATGGTTTGCAACCTCGTAACAAGTCTAGTCCTCACCCTCCTTTCGCTCTTTCAGTTCACAAGAGCTCTTTATTTTCTCTTGGTTTCATTGATCATTTTATACTTTTGAAATTATATAGGACGCCTCTTTCTTTTTTTTTACTAAGCTTGTCTTCTATCATCACAAATCTCTCTCCTGGATTCACCAATCAAAAAATTTAAACAAGCTTCTCATGCCTTTATGTCTCCATGGCAAAAAAAAAGAGAGTACTGCAATGCAGGTTATTCTGTCTTTTATCTTTCTGTATTAATCTGCAGTATTTTAGCTGCAGAAGCGATTCAATGAGTTTTGCCATGTGATGATAAAATAGAGCAGAGATAGAAAGTAATAGAGAGTGCCGAGACATTTTGGAAGATATAATATAGTTTTATTTGTATGTTGAATACATTATTATTTCAGCAGAAAGTAACAAGCTTTGAACAGTTATCATTATTTATTTATTTGGCAGGCGCCTTTATCCAAGGTGACCTACAGGTGTTACAAGGGCTACAATGCAAGATTAATATTTAAATACAGTATAGATTACAGTAATAATACAACGAAATTACAATAAGAAATAGGACGCAACAAGTTAGGATTACAGCAAGTTATATCTACAACGACATTAGTAGTTTTGTTTGCTGCTTCATGTGTATCTGTGGACAAGGCACACAGGTGGTACAGTGTTACTGAATGATATTGGGTGCCATACAGGGTTAATTAAAGGTTCTGCTGCACAGTGTGCACTTGATTTAATAACCTCTAAACCTACGACTAGTATTGATCGTCCAGAAAAGCTTCTACAGGGATGGGACTCCTATTGCATAGCAGTTTCACCCCTTCCGGGTTTTACTAGGAGCTTAATTAGCCACAGTGTATAGGTAACGAGCTCAGGTGTGTCTTTTTAAAAACTCACAGTAAAACCAGGAAGGGATCAAAACTGCTGTGCAACGTAAACTTGTCATGGTCGCAATATAAAAGGGATTTACTGACTTCAAGAGAGAGGAAACACTTCTAAAGCGTTAAGACTGCACCTATGCTTCTTACGAGTCTTAAAACTCACGGCAAATTCAGGAATGGAGCAAACTGCTATGCAACGGGAGTCTTATTGCCATTTCCGTTCTACAACGTTAACAAGCAATTTCGGTTGAGACGTTAAACCGAGGCCGCGTCTGCGAGGATGGACATTCAAATTCCTGTGGCTCTCTTTCGTGGGTGGATTAATTCAAACTCAAGTCATCAAAATTCTGTCTTGGCTCGAGGTCTGCTTTCCCTGGCAAAGCGTAACTTAATTCCCCCACCACGGCTGCAAATTCAAAAGTAGAGTCACGGCAAAGAAGTTGATGACCTTGACTTATATCAAGGGTATGCATAGAATAGCAGAGAGTAAGAAATGGCAGTTGATAGCGTAGTGAAAATCGGGCAAGTTGTATTTCTGACCTTGATGTCTTTAGGTAAGCAAGCGAAGCTGATCAAATGTAAGGGTGACAGACAGACGTGGTTCTCAATATACATGGAAGACAGAGGTGGTTCTCAAGATACATGGAACAATGTAAAGCAGGGATGGAAATAAGACTCCCATTGCATATCAGTTTGATCCATTCCTGGTTTTCCTGCGAGTTTAATAAGACGCACCTGAGCTAATTACCTAAACAGGTGTGGCCAAAAGGTTTGCATCACCTAGAATTTTAGTATTGAGACATAATTTGACCGTAACTTTACTCCCTTTCCTGTGAAATTCAACAGTTTTGCTTGGAGGGGAGCCTCTTGTTCAGTTGCGGTTTCATTTTTCTTTATCCAATATACAGGATGTAACAGTAAGTATAAGGAATATTATTTATTAAGAAGTCAAAAGCACTAGCAAGCCCAGACTTGTACATCATTCAATCCCAAACATGACCTTTAAAAGAACCACAAAATTTCCCGTAAACCCATTTTCTTATTTTCTTTCCAACATGCCAGCTGTCTAAAAAAGAACTCAAGCACAGGAAGGCGCTTCCACTGGCTAGCATCCCAGACTAGGGCAACTTTAATAAAAATATACATGAGAAAAACCCTTTCCAAGACGTACTGGTAAGCATTGTAAAACGAGCTCTCTTACCTTTTTCTGCAGTGCACTGTCATCCCCACTTCTTCCCCAATCGTTGTTCATTTCTGATTCAACTTGTGCAGTTGATCATTAGACCTGAAAAAAAAAAAGTACATCATCAGAATAAATCGGCACATTTGAGACTGTCCTTTCTAGTGCGGCTTTCAAGCACGTGTCTCAATTGTTTACAGCAAAAAACGAACAATTCCTTCTTGACTGATGAAATGAATAAAAAAAAAACAGTAAAATGGATAGCACAAGGTTCACAGAGAGAGCGAGAGAGAGAGAGTGTGAGACAGAGAGAGCGAGTGTGAGAGAGAGAGCGAGAGAGAGATTTATTCATTATCATTAATTAGTAATTATAATTATTCGGGGTGAGAACACCAACACTGCACTCACAGCTGCTGAATATATCAGACAGTGTCATGAGCCAAGCCAGGACCAGTAAAACCACTATGTTTAAACAGACTCCATTGGGGGCTATCAGCTCCCATTACATATCTTTTTTATGTATCTTTGAATTTAATTAAGTTCCTTTATTAATCATTTCAACTTAAAATCCATTCGACAAAAAAAAAAAAAAAGATCAATAAAGGTAAAAACATAACAAGATTAAATTTCCACCTGGCTCCAAGGATCAGACAAAACCTCCCCAGCACATCAGCATTAAAATCCCCCAAAACACCATGCTTAAAAAACTGATTTTAAACAAATAAAAAGGATCCTAAAATATCAATATAAAGCAATTTAATTCATTACAATTTTTTTTTCCCCCAAATGCAAGGAGACAGAGACACACTAATTCAGGATCCAGAAATGTCAGCAGCATCCCTACAGATTAAAACAAAAGCCTTAATTTTCTAATTTGCATATTGCACCATTAATACACCAGATTATTTCAAACTTCAAAATAGAAATTATGCATTAGTGTTTGACTAGCATCTATAATAAATTCAGATCATGATTCAAAAAACCTTCCACCTTTTTTTTCCTGCTCTTGTATATTGCCATTTTAGCCTGCCCTAAAATAAATTTGCCATTTGATCAATGAACAGATTTCTTTTTGTAAAATGAAACCCAAATATAAGTAAGTAAATAAGTGGCGCATCCAATAAAAGCACTCACGTAGAGTGCAGGATGCGCCCTATAGTCTGGATGTCGTTGGTTCAAGTCCAGGCTATTCCTTTGCTGACCGAGGACGGGAGCTCCCAGGGGGTGGCGCACAATTAGCCGAGTGCCGCACGGGGTGGGAGGGAGGATTAGGTCGGCCAGGGTGTCCTCGGCTCACCGCGCACCAGCGACCCCTGTTGTCTGGCCGGGCGCCTGCGGGCTTGCCTGTAAGCTGCCCAGGTCTGCTTTGTCCTCCGACGCTGTAGCTCTGGGTGGCTGCATGGTGAGTCTGCAGTGTGTAAAGAAGCGGTCGGCTGACGGCACACGCTTCGGAGGACAGCGTGTGCTCGTCTTCGCCCTCCCGAGTCAGCGCAG
The DNA here is from genome assembly GCF_902713425.1 of Acipenser ruthenus. Classification (NCBI taxonomy): domain Eukaryota; kingdom Metazoa; phylum Chordata; class Actinopteri; order Acipenseriformes; family Acipenseridae; genus Acipenser; species Acipenser ruthenus. The sequence goes on from NC_081222.1 coordinate 2,655,112, forward strand.
GGGTGGTAGCGGTGAGCTGAGCAAAACAAAAACAACTGGTAACTATTAAATTGGGGAGAAAACAACCAAAAAAACTAATTGGCGACTACTAAATTTAAAAAAATAAAAAATAAATAAATAAATAAAAGATCTCTAAAAAGTGCCTCTAAAAATTTAAAAACTGCTTGTAAACGGGTGCAGGAAAGCAAGGAAAGGAGTCAGGGTTAAGAACACTAATAAGAGAATCAACAGCAACGATGGTATGCAACACAGTGGTTTGTACAGATTGCTCCAGCCCGGCTCTATCTCTTCCCCCACCCCCAGTCTGTCCCTCCAGTGTGTATCGAGGAGCTGCCTGAGCTGTGCTTGGAACTGGACCTTCACACACACTCTATAGTGGGTCTTACCCTTGACGCTGTCCAGAGGGAGCTCTCTCAGTCCATTCATGCCCAGCAGGGGTCCCGGGGGGCTGGCGTTTTGGTTTAGTGCAGGGGACACAAGCAGGGGGCTGTGGGTGGGGGAGCTGATGGTCCTCAAAAACTCCCCTCAGGAGCAACACCCACTGAGGAGGTAAAGCAGCACGGAGCGGACAGAGGAAACTGTCTACACAGCGCAGCCCCAGCACCGCAGCCAGGCTCTACCACACTCTGCCAGCAGCACTACCGCAGGTGGCACAGCTATGTGACTCCGGCTCTTACCAGCAGCTGAGTGTAGGCAGGAAAACTGGAGACCTCAGAGTCCAGGCTAAGGTTTAGCACGATGGGTGTCTCCAGAAGCCAGTGCAGGGTGTGGGGGGAGTCCATGCCCTCAGCAGGCTCCAGGCCCCCAGCATGCTCCGGTAGAAACTGGGCAGCTTTGATGTATTTAGCCTGGAGGTGTCCATCAGAAACAAGCTTGTATCCAGCTGGAGCACCCCCACCTCTGAGGAGGGCGCAAGCCAGCGGTCTCCAGGGCAGAGTGTCCAGTCCGTACAGCAGCTTTTGCACTGACTGCAGCCGGAAAGCGGCAGTCCGGCTGGCGACGTCAATCAGCCCCTTTCCCCCACCTCCTCCTTGGGCATGTACAACCCGCCCCGCCTCAGCCAATGCAGTCCATCCCAGAAAAAGTCCAAAAGCACACTCTGCACCTGGGCAAGCAGTCCTTTCGGTGGCTCCAGACGTGCCAGCCTGTGCCAGAGAGAGAGAGAGAGAGAGAGAGAGAGAGAGAGAGAATGAGTCAGCAAACCATTTCTAAATCGAGGAAAAACAAAAGCACACCCATGAAGCAGGCACAGGTAAACTTTTAAATGTAATCCATTTAAAAAAAGAAAACACATCTCTTAGCCTTTCCTGTTCCTTGCTTGTATTGCAAATGGCCCCAGAGGGGCAGTGTACAGTACAGCAGCTAAAGCACAGATAAAATTGCCATCCTTCATTGCAATACACACGGGACCCTGCGCCGGGCTGGTGTAATACTGTACTGTACCAGATCTCACTTCCGACTACAGTTAGGGAAGAGATCATTCTGCTATATAGTTCAAAAGCTGTATCTCCCTAGACAGAGGGGGAAATGACTGTTTACTCCACCTTTGAGGGAGTCACATATACATTCACATTCGATTATAGTTCAGACGGGTTATATATTTCTGATTTGCCGCAGTCGAATCTTTATAGCGCACAAACACAGTTTACTTTGATTGCCTTTTTTATATTGATCTCTTAATAATAAAAAAGTACAAATGGTGCCACAGTAACTCACTCTGTGGCAAAGCCATTTGCCCACCCAAACCTAGAAAAGGCTCATTCACATATTAGTTTACAGATTTACAGTTGTTTTTTTTTTAAATGAGACAAAATGCTATTGCCCTCTGACATCATATTATTGACCAATGTGTTGCTTTTTCCACCCAATAGTTTCCCACTATTAGACTCAACTCCAGTCAGTATTTACAGTAGTTTTTTTTTCTTCTAGCTTTTAATAAACTTCTGGTTCTAAAAATCACAATAAAAACCCGGTGACGTGCAACTTATAAACGCTTACCCTGGGAGATTTGCAAAATATTTTTTGAAGTTTTCCCATGCTTTTACCCAAGGTTATATAATATGAAATTACTGTACCCCAGTTTACCATGTGTTTAATATGCTTTACCTCTCTGGGCTTTAGCATGCTTACCTGGGCTTTACCATGCTTTCACTCTGCTTTATTACACTTTGCTATGCTTTTACTATAGTAAAAAGGTTGATGGCACTATGAATTACTGCACAACTGCTCTTTACGAACACTCAGTGGATGCCAGGCTCACCCCTGTAAACGAGAGTCATCTGTGGTTTTAGAACTGATTAACTGACGCATCAGCTCAACAGCTCCTTGTGACAAGAGCAGATGGGTGCACATGTGGTGTCCATGCCTTGGTCTCTAAATGGATACGTAGCATAGGGGTCTGGGAATATGTACAGCAATAGCCAAAAGTATTGCATCTCCTAGAATTTTAGGATTTAGGACATAATAAAAAATTTTAAAAAAACTATATGAACATAATCTTTTATTTAACATCATGTAATCAAAGAAACTACAAAATATCGCAAAAGTCTACCCAAAGCCTTAATAGGAGTATAGTACTCTTTCTTATTAGATTTCAAAATGTCAAATTCTTCATTTTTTGTCAGTTTTTCGTAATATATATGGAAAACTACAAAGCGGTATGCAATTCAATATGTTAACGTAACACTATTCAACAGGTTTCATTCGACTTCAAGATTCAAAATTAGTTCATTCTATAGGGTGATGCAAAACTTTTGGCCAGAGCTGTACTTTGTGAAAGTGAATATCGACATGCTGAAGGTTGAGGCAAGGCGAGTCGACTCGCTCTCTCTTTTAAATCTAGATTGACGACAGGAATTTCCTTCCTAAATGCAGATAACCCTGCTTAATGCACTGCGTCCCCATCACAGTCTCCGCTGGGAGCCACGCAAAGAGAAATCTCTCTCACTGCGTCCACGGAACAGTCTCAGCTGGGAGCCACACAAAGAGAAATCTCTCTCTGTGAACCAGCCGCTTCATTTCAGACAGTCAGCCCTTTACTTAAGAGTCTGTAATGAAATCATGAGACAGACAGATGTACAGACAGAGAGACTCATCATATCGGACACTAAAAAAAATTCTGCTTCATAATGTTAATACCAAGTTTCAGAACAACTGGATAAGCGGTATTCAAGTTGCATGGACAAATTTAAAGTGCGACGTTAACGTATGTGCAACCAACTCCACTATAACCAATATTTGTGAGCAATATTAGCACAGTTTTAGGTCTAACTCTATCAGGTATCGTTCGGGTTAATGTTCTGTTGCACACTTCAGCGCTAACACAGCAGACCAGACTGGCTATTGTACTTTTAGTGTGTTTCTTCAGCTTGCTCCCTCCTTCAGCATCTCGCTAATGCTTAAGTCAGGTCAAGCAAAAAAAAAAAAAAAAAAACACATTCAATTTATTGCAGTTCTTCAGAAAGAATACATCACTTAGCTTTGCCAAGGCTGGCTACAGAGATGATTCAGGTTCACTGGTCTAGCTTGACTCTTTAGGATAAAATATATATATATATATATATATATATATATATATATATATATATATATATATATATATATATATATTTTTTTTTTTTTAATCTTGCATTACTGGATGATTTATATACATACATAGGTGTGAAAGGAGGTATAACTGCAGTGTACAAAAATGTAAAAAAAAAAAAAAACAATGTTAACTGGCATCTACCTGTTATTTAAAATCTCTCTAACTATATTATTATGATATAACTTACTCTAAGTTTGTGAACCACAAAAGTTAAATCTAAATGTAACGGATCAGGTGACATAAATACAGCCTGTGTGCTGATTTTTTTGGTACTTAATGGGTGAAGATGCTTGTGTGTGTAAAAGTGTATCAGATTTGCATGTCTGCCCAACTAAGAAAGAACAGAGTTAAGGGTTTCTAGTGTTATTCTAAATTGTGGTTTCCTTGGTAACGCTCTGGAGGACTCCTGGCCTCTCTTTTGTTGGCTCACTAGTTTTGTCCCTTTGTATGGTTTTTTTTCTTGTGTTTTTTCAGTTCTCTTTCCCAGCATGTCTCAATTCAGTCTGCCAGCAGCAGGTCATGTATCCCTTAATGACAGGAAGTACTAAAAGAGAAAAAAAAATACCTTCCCTGGCAGCCTTGTTTAGTAATAGTCAGGGAAATCAGAATTTAATACAGACAGGGTCAACGGATTTAGTCGTTGTTTATTTTTAGTAGGTGTGAGCTGATACTCGTAACTGACTTTCAGAAGTATTTGAAAATCGGTAGGTATTCAATAAATCCATTCATTAATGCGTTGATTTGAAAACAAGAAATGCTGTCCTTCCCTCACCTTTACAATTGAGTACCAGTCAATGGCAATTAACTTCAATTTTCCTCTCATCCAGGATGCTGATGTACTGCAGTACCAAGGGCATAAACAGACAAATAAAATGTATTATTATTATTATTATTATTATTATTATTATTATTATTATTATTATTATTATTATTGCCAACCAATCATTTGGCCTATTTTAGGAAGCTGAATTTCTTAAATGTCACTTAAATCAACACATGTCAAGACATACACTAACATAATTAATAAAAATGATGAAGTCCCAGTCTGATAGAAGAATGGCGATGCCTTCAATAAAATGTAAACCTATAGTTTTATAGGGCATGTTTTCAAAATCGAAATGGTATTATTATTATTATTATTATTATTATTATTATTATTATTATTATTATTATTAATAAATAATAATAACAATAATAATGAAAAAAATGAAATTCTGTTACACACAATTCAACATGAAGTTTGTGTGTGACTAAAATGTATTATTATTATTATTATTATTATTATTATTATTATTATTATTATTAGATTTGGTACCAACAGATCATTTTAACTGTCTCAAACACAGGAAATTCACTATTACCTAGATGAGAAGTATTACTGATACTAGTACTGTAACTATAAAGATGGTATTATTGTATCCCTTTTGTTTTCTCATAGCCTAGTTGTTGCGTTCCACACACAGTTAGCTTGTTGTGTGTGTGTGTGTGCAAAACAGTGCGCTTCTGTTTAACTGTATCTTCTTGCTATTTGCTTTTGCTGCAACATAAGCTTATGAAATATAATTTTTTTAAAATATTTTTTCACATTTTATAATATTGGTAGTCGTAGTAGTGGTAGAAGTGCAGTATTTTTTATTATTATTACTACACAAGGATAGAAAGCATGTGGTCTTTTTAAATAAATGATCCAGCTTGCAAAATAAACAAAAGAATCAGAAACAAACTGAGCATCTACTGCAGATAAAGGCTATACGACAGAGGAATGCATCGGCTGCACATCAAAGAAAAGACTAAGAGACAGACAGGGTTCATAAAAGGATCTCCTTTCTTTTTCTAGTCCCTTTTCAATGCAGGGAAAGGTAATGGGATGTGGCCTTGTGTTATTGTGTCCAGTAAAAGCCTGCATGCATTTCATCTAGATGCTGTACACTGTGTATGGCAACATTATTATTAAGAAAACCAAGGAGAAAGCTCTTTTAGTTTCGTCTAAAGAACAGCCTCCATTAGGGCTGCAACTGCCCTGCGCGTCATAAGTTTTATTTGCTTTACCGTAAGCACCATTTCACTCTCCATATCCTTCCGTAACCTCGCTGAGGACAATTCACCCTTCTAAAAGTGCATTTACAAGCTTGTCAAAGCAAGCTCTGATTCAGCTCACTTTTCTTCGTGGCTCAAGGAAGTGGAGCTGAGGGATGCTCTTCATAGAGTAAAAGGGCTCAGACTGCTAAGTGAATAATAGATCCTTTCTCTGTTGCACCAGCACACAGCAGAGGGAGGCTGTTAAGAGAGTACAAGAGCCTTTCTGTCTCTGTTGCACCAGCACACAGCAGAGGGAGGCTGTTAAGAGAGTATAAGAGCCTTTCTTTCTCTGTTGCACCAGCACACAGCAGAGGGAGGCTGTTAAGAGAGTACAAGAGCCTTTCTGTCTCTGTTGCACCAGGACACAGCAGAGGGAAGCTGTTAAGAGAGCACAATAGCCTTTCTTTCTCTTCCTCTGCAATACCGGCACAGAGAGGCTGTTACTAGAGTCTAAGAGCCTCCCTTTCTCTTTCTTTGTTCCACAAGCATGGAGCAGATGGAGGCTGTTCAGAGCGTGTAAGAGCCTTGTTTCTCTTTCTGTTCACCACTGGCTCAGAGAAGAGGGAAGCTTTTAGGATACTGTATTAATCTTTTTTAAACCAATAGAAACTGTTGCTTCTGAGAACTTATTCAATTCCTGCTCTGTAGACTTACAGCTATGGCCAAAGGTTGTGCATCACCAGAGAGAATGAACTCATTTTGCTTCATGAAGTCGAATGAAACCTGCTGAATAATGTTATGTTAACATATTGAATTTCATACCGCTCTGTATATATGTGACATTTCAAAATCTAACATGAAATACTGTACTACTGTTATGGCTTCCAGTAGACACTTGCAATATCATTTTGTAGTTTCTTTGATTACATGATGTTAAATAAAAGATCTAAGTAATGCTCCTCTCAATCCTAAAATTCTAGGTGATGCAAAACTTTTGGCCATAGCTGTACATCCATCTAAAGTACATTACTTCAAATGCATCTGCATGCAAAACAGACCTCACACAACAAAAAAAGCAGACGAAGAACCAAAAAATCTCCAGGATAGCGAAGGATGCAAATCCATACAGAAAATTGAAAAGCCTTAAGTAATTCCGCGGGGAGAAACATACATAAATAATGACTCGTAATATTAAAAATGCCTGTAGGCTTCTTCCAGAAATAAACGAACAAACAAAATAAATGTTCATGCAGAAAACCTATAAGACACAAGATAAAGTAAGATTTGAAATATGATATGCTATGCATGGTCTATTCTTAATTCCCATTCCTTCCCCCTGTGCTCCAGAGAAGATGATTGCCTCTGTCCCCGTCTCTTTCTCCCTCTCTTTCTTTCTTTACTCATGCTCAGCCGCATTATGGTAAAAACGATTGCTGCCTCCTGGAAATATGATCGAAATGTTCTCTCTGGATATGAAAGAATTTCGCTGTAATTTTCTTTACAAGCTCTATATCCCCTGTGGAGCTCGGCTCTTGTGTTCTTTATACTGTACTTCCATCAGAAGCCAGACCCCCTGTCAAAACAGCAATGACTGCTGCATCAGCATCATCATCATCATCATCATCATCATCATCTACCCTTGATGGTGCTCTTCAGCGCTGCTGTCCAGATGAGAGGACGCTTCTTGTAATGTGCGCTCCCATTACACAGCATTTAAGAAGCATGCAAATTAGATTTACTTTTGTTTGCCTCCATTTTCACCAATCTTAAAACGTTAATAGCAAGAAACAAATAGGGTGTGCGCGTAAGTTCTTACGGGTTATTATTATTTGTTTATTTAGCAGACGCCTTTATCCAAGGCGACTTACAGAGACTAGGGTGTGTGAACTATACATCAGCTGCAGAGTCACTTACAATTATGTCTCACCTTAAAGATGGAGCACAAGGAGGTTAAGTGACTTGCTCAGGGTCACACAATGAGTCAGTGGCTGAGGTGGGATTTGAACCAGGAACTTCCTGGTTACAAGCCCCTTTCTTTAACCACTGGACCACACAGGGGGAGGCAAAACTGGTGTCCCATGCAAACAGAACACACATTTGTCCCCAATTTGGGGATTTTTTTTTACACCTCAGAACTTTCATTCAGCAATCAAGAAGCTCCATTTGAAGGCACAGCCCAAATAGGTAGCTTTATTGTCCACAGAGCATTTCCGCTGTGCACCCACCTCCACCAAATACACTAAACGGAAACAGTGCTGTATTATTTCAATACTACTAATCATGCTTATAACAGAACACATCTTTGAGACTCAGACTGTAGTGTGTAGGGCCAAGCCCCCCTCCCACCCTTACTCCTCTATCCCTGCAATGCAACGCTACAAAACTAGTGACCGAAAACGAATCTGAAGTTTAATTTAGGGTTTGTCCTAGTCGTTTTTATAACAAGCTGTGTTTTCATTGCACGCACAAACAAACAGTACTGAATTACAGAAATGGGTTTGCTTTAGACAGCACTGCAAAAAGGAAAAAGTTTCAGCTGCAAAAACTACTGCTTGACTGCATTCAGGTCACAAGTCAGTCCGAGTTAGGAGAATTTCAGCTCTGCTCGCTGACTGGCAAATTGTGACTACCCTAGTTCTGTTACCTGGGCCTCTAAATAGGACATCGCAATTGTGATCAGTGTTTTCGACAGCTGTCCTTAACAGAATCTGTGTGTCCCCTTTTTTCTTGTCTTTAAAGAGCAACGTCATTATTCGAAATAAGAAAAATGTCGACTCCGAACGATCCATTAAGGGTCTGTGCTAAACTAGAATTTATTAAAGAAGGCGGTCCTAATTAATTTCCGAGTGATCATGAACATGGAGAACTTGGGCTCAATCAAAGTCATGTGGTCATGTATACATGTTGCAGCTTTTTGAATCTATTTTGTATAAAGCCCAAAGGGAGTGACTGAAGGTTGAATTTCTGAGATTTAGTCCCAGAACCTTGCCATTCCAATAATAATAGCTGAACAAGGATATTTATGAAACCCAGGACTGGAGACTCAACTGCTCACCCCTAAGAGAAAGGGTGCTCCCTCCAGTCCAGGGCAGGCTTGAGGCATGGAGTGAACTGCTCTCTTCCTCACCCCCCAAGAGAAAAGGTGCTCCCTCCAGTCCAGGGCAGGCTTGAGGCATGGAGACTGAACTGCTCTCTCCCTCACCCCCCAAGAGAAAGGGTGCCCCCTCCATTCCAGGGCAGGCTTGAGGCATGGAGACTGAACTGCTCTTTCTCTCACCCCCCAAGAGAAAAGGTGCTCCCTCCAGTCCAGGGCAGGCTTGAGGCATGGAGACTGAACTGCTCTCTCCCTCACCCCCCAAGAGAAAGGGTGCCCCCTCCATTCCAGGGCAGGCTTGAGGCATGGAGACTGAACTGCTCTTTCCCTCACCCCCCATGAGAAAAGGTGCTCCCTCCAGTCCAGGGCAGGCTTGAGGCATGGAGACTGAACTGCTCTCTCCCTCACCCCCCAAGAGAAAGGGTGCTCCCTCCAGTCCAGGGCAGGCTTGAGGCATGGAGACTGAACTGCTCCCTCCCTCTCTCACCCTCCTAAGATAAATGTTCGTGGTGGGGAAATGCTGAGGGAAGCTTTGCCACACTGCGACTCTGTCCCAGACACCTTTCCTGAGCAGCAAGATTCATCAACGTAAAAGATTTGAATAAAAGCTCTCGGCATCTGGAGCTTTAAACGGCCCATGCCAGTGCCCAACGGGTACTGTTTATTTCAACAAGAACAGATCCAGTGTTGCTCGCTGGCTTATTTCCAGGCCACCCCACAAGCAAGATTATTCAAGTGCTTCATGAGACCGCTTGGGGGAACACTATGAGCCAGTGTTTGCTTGTCGAGGTCACAGTGTTTCCTTTTATAGTCCTTTTTTCTACGCTTTTTTGATAAGTTTTCTAACCTCCCTGTACTAAAATTCCAGTACATCTTATTATTTTGTTTATTTAGCAGACGCCTTTATCCAAGGCGACTTACAGAGACTAGGGTGTGTGAACTATGCATCAGCTGCAGAGTCATTTACAATGAGTCAGTGGTTGAGGTGGGATTTGAACCGGGGACCTTCTGGTTACAAGCCCCTTTCTTTAACCAGTGGACCACACAGCCTCCTGTATCCTGTGTACAGATATCATCTCGTGTAAAGAACGTGATTGCTTTGCAGTCTCCTCACCCAAACTAGACCAGATGACAAGTCTCGCAACAATAAGAGACACCCTACACACTGCCTGTTAACTTATCTAACTTGTCTACCTACTGTTAACTCGTGAGCATTTTTGCAAAAGTATGCGAGAAAGAAAAAATAAATCCAATAAAATGCCGGACTTATGCATTAATACCAAAACTCGGAAAAAAGACTTCATAATCCTCACAGTTGAACATAAAGATATATTTTACTTCATTTTACCCCACTAAAGGTGGCAGTGAGAAAGCGAAATATTGCAAGCATTTCCAAGTACTGAATTTTCTCTAACTTACAATGCAGTTCCAGCACAGCAGTTAAACTGTTGTCTTACTCAAGTATTCCTACACTACTAGTTAGTACAGTAGTTAGAAATGATTCAGTCCCACAAGCCTGACTTTGCTTAAGCAAGATTCAACTCTATCACAATACAGTCAGACAGTCAGCACTTAAATCCGAAACTAATTATACTCCTCTTTTTGTCTCTGCTTCGAAACGATAGCATTGCTCACCGCGGTTTAGCTGCTAATTTGAGAAGAAAATGATGGTGTTTAATAGCCAATTAGCAGCTCTTTTGAGTTTCTGTAAGTGCACATGTGACTAATTGCCCTGCTTATTGAAATGACTCAAACAGCACACTCCCCGAAAAGGCTACAGACAGCTCAGAAATGCAGATTTTATAGAATAACCGGGGAGCAGAGAGGCAAATCGATGCAGCTGCACAGTCTCGAATGACTCTTTTCCTAAATTGCATGGTTCATGTTGAGTGACTCGCTTTGGTTTTGGGACACACTCCATTGTTCAGTTTGCATATCTTTGTTAGGTTATTAGCATCTTCAGAAACGTATTTCACGGCTCCTCTGATCATCATGCAGATTAACTTTTCATTTCCAGTATGGCTTTAAATACAACCCTGCAGAGCAGTCTATGTTGGTGCAAACATTTTACAGCACCTGTTGCTTTATTTACAGGAGACCTAACCCTAACGCTAATGCTAACTCTAGCCCCAACTCTAAAGCTAACGCTAACCCCAATGCTAACGCTAATGCTAACCCCAACCCTAAAGCCAACGCTAAACCTAAAGCTAGCCGTATCCCCAACCTTAAAGCTAACGCTAACCCCAACCCTAAAGCTTACGCTAACCCCAACCCTAAAGCTAACGCTAACCCTAACCCCAACCCTACCCCTAACCCCAACACCAACCCTAATGCAAACGCTAACCCTAACGCCATCCCTAACCCTAACCCTAAGGCCAACGCAAAAGCTAACCCAGAACAGCACTGTGCCATCTTGCTTTACAGAAAATGTGTGGCAGCAGAAGGACACACTGTTAAATATTTCCTTTGAAATTTGATGGCCAGAACAGAGAACACTGCGGTGACCCGTATATCTGCAGACAGGCCAATCAACAGACATGGCAAGTCTCTTTCATACAGAGACACTTCATTTTTTAACTTTTTGATCTAAATTTTAGCAGTCTCACACCCAAAAGAGAGAAATTACAATGCATATTAATGGAATATTCACAAATTCACGAATCATTAAGAAAGTATTTAATCCATTTAGATGTTTTAACCATGCAACATGAAGAAGATGGCTACTCAGAGTTTGTTTAGTTAACTTGTAAGGTTTATTAAAGAAGGTAAATCTGGAATTAACTACTTTGTTACGCTATAAGGATGAGACTAGACGATGTTTCAAATTTTAATAATGTTTACCATTTATTATCCAAATACCCACATTACATTCTGAATTGAAAGCTATTGTTCAGAATATGTGCCGCTAGTATTAACAGAGATAGACAACTGATCAGATTGCCTGAACCTCTGGAGAGAGCCCTCAGACTGATTCACCGATGGTCCACGATGATCCTGGAGGTATTGGAAGCTTCTCTGTGTCACCTCCATGCCTGGTATTTATACTACAGTAGGCTCAGAGTATACACGTCTGTTTTTGTTATCTTGCTAATTATCAATATAAATGAGTTATTCAGCTATTACTCTATTCAAGTGCAACCAACCGCTAACTACTCTCTTTTACAAGGTCACTGTGGTTAATTGTTTGCCCTGTGTTCCTTCCCCAAACATTTCTGCACACGCTTTATCATTCATCATTTTAAAGTTACCTTAGCAACTCTACTTGTGCCAAAGTCACTGCCAGAAAACTGGTTTAACATAACCAACACATTTTCTTTCAAGTGACATTTCCATTCTACAAACCAAAGCACTGAAAGGAGAGGCGTGAAATTTGTACTGAAGCCAATTAAGGGTAGGAGAATGAAACCGAACTGCATACATTTTTTTTTATATGCTACGTTCCACACAGGTCCGCAGACACCATGCTTGACTGCAGAATTGTCCCTTTGCCTTCGAATGAGAACAGTTATTTAAGCATTCACAGGAAAGGCTGATTGATAGCGCAAGCCAATTAAACCACCCTTGTATTTTTCAGATCCGGAAATCTTAATTTAACCGGCTGCACGATGTTGGAAAAAAAAAATACCACTGGCCCTCAAAGCCTCATCCAGTTGTGTAAAATCCAGCAAATAATTGCTTTTGCTTTGAAAAGCTGGCACACAAAGCAGCCCCTCATAGGTTAACAAAACAAAACCCTTTGTGTTGGATTGAAGGGCAGGTATCCTTGCTGACAGCAGTCAATGCTAAACTGACAGCAAAGACCTTTACTGTTCATCTGCTAATGTTACTGTTAGGGAAAGGTGCTATATTAATCAAAATGATGGCATTGTACTGGGTTTTCTAAGCCTGGCAGAACGCGAATGACGTGCACCACCTTCTCCCGCAGTTTGCACCTGTGTGTTTCCCTGCATCGCGATACTCTGTTCAAGCATCCCTGTGTCTTCGGGGAAAGGCATTCCGTTAATCACACCTGTGTTGTCCTGTATTATATTGTATTAAACTGCATACCTTTTAAAACACGTTTGTGCAAATCTGCGAGGGTTTTTAGGGTTCCATCTCCTTCACTCTGGAACTCGCTTCTAAATTCCATCCGGAATGCTGAGTCTGGCAGTGTTTTTCATTCTATGTTCTCTGATTTGATATTTCACTACCGAGCAGTTTGGAGCTCTTTTGGCTTGATGTTTGTTTTTGTAATGCGTCCTGGGATGCTTGCACACGAAGGACGCTGTATAAAAGAAATTCGTATGGTAATTGCTATGGCGTTTCCAAGCCTGGCATAGACGTAAAGCTCACGAGAACAAACAACTATTAGATTATTTGATTTCACATTCACATATATACCCTAAAACAAGTTTACCATAGTGAAAGCGTAGCAAGGTGCAATGAAATCACAGTGAAAGCACGGTGAAGCATAGGTAAGCATTGTGAAGAATAGCGAGGTATAGCAACACACATTCATAAGCATGGCAAACTAGGGTAAACCTAATAACAAAACAAGCTGGGGACTGGTGGAAGGCTATGGAAACCCCATTCTGCAGTAATACAAGCAGTGTCATTGCCAGGGGCTGGGCATGTGTTTAAATAGCAAGGAGTTCCCTGAGGAACCCATTAACCTCGACCCAATACATGTGATTGCTCTTTATGCTAAACCCGTCTCTGGATACGTCTTTGAGCTTCACAAGGGATCTCAAACAAGCAGGGAATATTACATGACGGAACGTGATCTATTACCGGTGATCTAAATCCACAATCAGGCTAATTTACTTCTCCGTCCCTTCAGATCGTGGTTTCAACTGCGTCTCAGTCTGGTGGTCTCAGCTTGTGCCTCCCATCCTAATTTTGTTTCCATTGGTGGTCTTGCTTTGCGAAAGCAATAACACAGAAGAGAACTGAGGTACCCCTTACCAGTGCAGTGGTGCTAAAATTAAGTGGGCAAACCATCCTGTTTGGTGTCCACGTCGGGCAGTGGCGTGGTAGGCACTAAGGGTGTGCAGAGATGTCTTTAGATTACAGGTCAGGTGTGGAGGTCGTGCAGAATTGTGGGTTAAAGGGTTAATCAGGAAGAGATTCTGTCCATCAATACATGCACCCGAGTCACTTCATATAACAAATTGGAACGTGCCTTAGCTTTAAACCTTGGAATAGCCAGGATTTGCTGATCACAGGACAGCAGGAGCAAGTAAACACTTCATTGCTTAAATGAAAAGTGGATAAACACCATATTCCCCAAATGAGAAGCGGTAGAGACACCTTTAATTCTGTGATGCCTTTTCTGCCAGCTGATTTTGATAACAGCCCCGCACCAGCCAGCCAAGTTCATAAAAGCTGATATGATCAAAGGGAATAAAAAAAAAAAAAAATAGGCGAGTAGTTTTTATTAAAACTGAAATAACCCTCTTTACCAAAATCTGTTGGGAGCACAGAGCGAGAACATGAGAGGAGAGAGAATGGCTCACAATACATGACTGGTTACATCCCAAGAAAAAAAATTAATTGATAAAAAATAATAATAAAACTGGAAGCCGGTAAAAATTAGTCAAGTGATAAAATGAATTGTCCTGCTACAGAGCGGATTGGCTCATTGAGTCAGCTCATTTAGAGATCCGGGCAGCGGTTTTATTCCGATTTATCCTGATCAAAGCTGTAATTAAGCCATTGCCAGACAGCTTGGGGTGTTTGACTTCACAATGAAACAGGAATTATGCGCCGCGCTGCACGCAACAGCTAAGCTTTGCCTTTCTGACAGTCATTAGTTACAGTTCCTATTATGCAAAAGGTTTCGATTTATCAAACACAGCCCTCCTGCTCCAAGTGAATAATTCGGCACACCTCAGACAAGATCCCTATAGAATTCAAATTCTATTCTGCAAAATGTATACAAAATGTATTAATCCCTTTGTATTTATGTATGCATGCATGCAGTATGTATTTATTATTTATGCAAAGCTATAGTGGGCGCATGCATGCATTTTGCTGACTTACAGATACTCTTGGTAACACACTATTGAACAATCCATGCTGGCTGACCTGCGTTTCTCCTGTTTGAATACTGTTACTACTAACCTAGCCTTAAGAAAGATGCAGCATCCTTCATACAGGCGTGCTTTCACGCGCTGCAGTCAGGATGCTTGTGCTACATGCAAAATGAGTTAAAGTGATGCAAAAGTTTTGGCCATAGCTGTACTACTAAAATCTGGTTGGGCATCCTGTATAGAATCAGAATTGTGTTGAAGTTCTAAAAAGAACCCATCTTGTATAATACGGGGTTTCCGCTTAACAGATAAGAGGGTTGTATTTGCTGAGAGTAAACTCAGAATCTGACACGTTCTAGAAAGGTTCTAATGAACCCATTCCAGAACTTTGCTGGAGAGTTGCACCTGTTTGAGAATAAATTAGGGATATGGGATGCATTTCACCCCCTAAATAAAACAAAAATAATAATAATAATAATAATAATAATAATAATAATAATAATAATTATTATTATTATTATTATTATTATTATTATTATTATTATTATTATTTCACTACATTGACAATGGCAAAGCTCACAATCTTAGGAAAAAATAAAACGCTTCAAAACGCTTACAAAACCAGGAGTGGTGCGTATATGCTATGCATATACTATGCGCCTAGTGCATCACTGCATACATCCGAATGAAAAATGCATAGTGCGCAAATATTTATCAGAGGAAATCCGTATAATACAATTTTGACGTAGGTCTTCTTTGTAATTTACATTGCATAAGGTAATAATTGTAATTAATAGGCTACTGTTTTAGTTTTGCATTGGGGTATTTCATTGGCCTGTAACTGCGATACTGCCGATTTTCACTCGAGCAGACTCCATTATTCCTATTGAAAACAAACGGTGGGACGTTCAGGTGAGGATAACATTAATCTTCTGTGGGAACTGGAAATGGTCAGACAGGCTTTTTCATGCACCGAGTAAACCCACGCTGCTACATTTGCATCCACTAGCGGCGAGATTATGCAAAGACAGCGCCGGTCGACTGTCAATGATCACTTTCTTTAACAACCCCATCTTACCTTTGATTTGATCCCGTTGTCGTTTTTGCTATATAAAACAAATCCAGAGCAGAAGAAAATACTGCGTTTAAAAAAAAAAAAAAAAAAAAGAGACGCATTATTTTGTAATCATGATCCGTTAGGGTCTTTGGCGACGGACTGAGGACGTAGAAAATTAACAACAACAAAAAAAGCAGGAGCTAGATAAGGACGCTCATCCTGCTCTGCGACTGTGGCAGCGGCGGTGCCCGTGTTCTAGGCTCGAGACGAAGGGACTGTACCGGCGTTGAGACCTTAAACCTGTGCAAATTCCACGTACAATGAAGAAAGCCGCTTCAAGATCAATGGATCCGATAGAGGTTGTTTAAACCGAGAAAAACTACTCGAAAGGTGATTTGTGAACCGGTATTTAAAGGATGCATCTATTTAGTGCCATCTTCCTACTGCTGATGTTAGGAATCAGACCAAGTGAGGTGAGACATTATTATTATTATTATTATTATTATTATTATTATTATTATTATTAGATAACAATCTGACCGCGTATACAAGATTAAAACGCTGTTAAAATGAAAGTGTCTTTTTTTTATTTCTTGTTAGATTATTAGACGTATACTGGTTGATTTTAAATGTTGATTTTGAAACAAACAAACAGAAAACTATATTTTCATAACAACGATGAACGCATCCAGAAGAACCGCCGGCAAGAGAGGTAAAATAAATAAATAAATAAATAAATAAATAAATAAATAAATAAAGTAAACGTTTTACATAGACGGGACTTGGACTTAACTGCCCTGAACAGTCATTCTTTGCTAATTTGAGTGTTGCTGAAGTAACTAGGTGTTTGAGGACACCGTTTGTGATGGTAACAAAACGCGATACGATATTCTGAGGGTGTTTACACTGTATAAACCACAATACAATCTGGTTACGCATGTGGGCAATATACAGTATATGGGGACTCCACGGCAAACTAACCATGTTCAGACGGCAGCATGCTATCGTGAATGTGTATACAGAACTTAAACAAACGATGGCTCTTATTTATTAAGAAGTAGTTCTAACTGATAAAACATGGTTCTATTTGGAACTGAGTAGAGGTAGAGTACTGATATTCATATAGTGCCTTTATTATTATTATTATTATTATTATTATTATTATTATTATTATTATTATTATTATTATTATGATGTTTTTTTTTTTTTGGCAAATCTGATGCACGATCGATATCTGCCTGAGTCCAGTCAAACGTTCCTGCAACATTGTAGAAAAGTCAATAGGTTTTGATTAATTTTATGTTCAGGCAAGAAAATATTCTCTTCCTGACGCCACCGTGACAGGCACAGTCAAAAGCAAGGCAGTACTGAGATTATTTATTATGTATGTAGCGAGGATGATAGGCTGGAAACACATTTGAATTTCTTTCCTCGTTCAAAACATGCAGCCCCACGCGTGTGAGACGCCTATACGCGTATCCCCTTCATGTCTGCAGCACTGGACTGTAGGGTGGTGAAATTAATTATTTTTTAAAAGTCTTACCCATTAACTTAAATCGTGGGTTACACGAGTAGGCGGGCACAGACTGAAAGTTTAAACGTGTAAAAGAGGTCCCGTTGTTTGTACATCTGAGGTGGCAGCCCAAGACTTGACAGGATTTTGGACTTTTTTGGAGGGCATGAAATAAGCAACAGAGCGAGTCTGTAGTATTTCGCCTACTGTCGTAGGACGATCTGTGTAACGTGTTTGGTTTGAACAGTGTCCGTTGTGCTGCTTTTATTAGGATACAAGACTCTAGTTTTAAATGGAACATTTGATTGCAGCCGGCTTTGTAACACGCACTGCGCGGTTCAAAGAACCCTCCAAGGTGAACCACTTTTGTGTCGGTACTCTCGTAGAGGGGATTAGACATTATTAACACTTTTAATTTAAGGAGGTAGATTGTTCGCTGTTTTTGCAGCTGCTAACTGTTGACTACGTAGATTGTTTTCCTAAATGGTCCAAAGCTGATTTTTTCAAATTCAAATGTAGTGACGTACTGTATTTGGTGGTGATTTGGCGTTACAGTCCAATTCTGCCTGTACACACCCTGTATGCAAGTTCGTGTTATTGTTGAATATAACGTGTGTTTTTTTTTCTACAAACATTTAATGGAAAATCCCAAAGTCTGTCCATTGTTGAGTGCCCGTTCTAATTATTTATTCTTTATAATGATTCCAACCGTATAGCGTCTCCTTAGGTTTTTGGGACTGTACACCATTGTCAGTGTTTTCACAACTACAACTGTTATATTTTTGTAAAGGTTCCCTCCTCGAAGACCCGGCCTCAGCCGGCGAGAAAACGCAAAACAAGTGAAATGAAATCGCTTACCTAATGGAAATAAGTCGCATTTTCCCCTCATTGCAACCCACTTTTGTTCTTCAAATACATAAACAAAACTAACATTTTTTTTAATATAAGTATAATTGTTAATTTTTCTGTGGAAATGGAAATGCTAACGTCACCTTCCCCCAACTACATCAATTAAAGAAGGCACATTTGCAGGTGTGCATTTTGTTTCGAACGATACAAGACTATATGGAGCGCCGTAAGACTATGCCTAATAGCGTTTAAAGAACCGACAGAAGGAGAGTGTGTGTTCGCTGATCTGATCAATTGTTTACATGGTAGTTGAATGTTTAAACCTTTTGCTGTTTTAATATCTCTGAACAGATTTGTGCTTTTTCACACGTTTACATCTCAGTATCAAAACTGTTTCAGTGCTGTGTTAAATAAGAATACATAAATGAATACAAAATAAGGTAACAACAAGTGTGCAAAAATACTGCTAAATTGATTAACCTTTTGAATGATCTATCCTGGTAGTTTACTCTGGGCAACGTATTACCTAATTATTCTTTTAGCAGACGCCTTTATCCAAGGCGATTTACAGAGACTAGGGTGTGTGAACTATACATAAGCTGCAGAGTCACTTACAATTACGTCTCACCCAAAAGACAGAGCACTAGGAGGTTAAGTGACTTGCTCAGGGTCACACAGTGAGTCAGTCAGTGGCTGAGGTGGGATTTGAACCGGGGACCTCATGGTTACAAGCCCTTTTCTTTAACCACTGGACCACACAGCCTCCTGCCTCAGCTGAAGGATTTTTGTCCCACCTGAAGTACATTATATTTGGATCATCATAATGTAGAAGTGTTGTCTAGTCTGTTTTATTAAATAATCTCTCGCATGAGTTTCCTGACTGAAATACAGTAGTGTAGACAACAAGCAGTTAACTTTCGCACTTCACAGTAAAGAGATTTTCATTTTTTTCTTTCCACTTGGACCAGTTTAACCAGCTCTTAAACCAACACCAAGTCTCCTGAACCAGTACGACCAGCTGAAAACAAGCAAACCACCAGCTCTGACCAGAATACACCAGTCCAACCCATTGCAGGGATTTCGCTCAGTGTTGTTAAAAAAGACAACAAAAACCCCAGGAGTGTTTGATGAACATCTTGAACTTTCCTCAAATAATGCATTTAAAATAACTCGTGGGTGAAAGCGTTGTGAATTGGGCTTTCTGTCTCTTGTCGAACTTGGTCTGCCAGCGGGGAATCAATCATACTCACAAAAGATGAGGTTAGAAGAACTATGAAAAAGGCGAAAGGCCTCAATTTCATGTGATTTCTCAAGACCAAGAAAAAAAAAAGTCCATGTTGACTTTGATTCTTCTTTATTGAGATTGAAATCTAAAATCCATATAGCACATGTGGCATCTGATTCTGCCTACAAAAAAACTGTATGAACACAATTTATATATTTTACTTAACACCATGTAATCAAAGAAACTACTAAATGATATTGCAAATGTTTTTTAGGTGGTCCTTTTTTATTAGTTTATAAACAGGTTCCTATAAACCAACTAACTAGTAACCAAAAATGGACAGCATTTGTGAAAATGTTTGTAAGGTGGTTGTTAACAGTTAATAAGCTACTGTGGCAATGTGGCCACGCCCCCTTGTGTGTAGTTTGTGTTATATGTTGTATGTTGCGTGTGTAAATGTTGGTGTATAGTCATTGGTACACAGGATATAAATGGGTCTGTGTAACACGAGTGATTTAAAAATGTAGATTTGTATTTAGGCCCGAGGATGGCACAAATCACTTCATGTGCTGGTTAAAATGTAATGTGTGGTCACGGGAGTACACTTAATTAATTCACGTGCTGGGATTCAAGTGAATAATTAATTAGTAATTGAATCCCAGCACAACAGTATAAATAGATGCACGTTTCATTCACTCGGGGTTGTGTGTTCGTGAGTGGAGAACTGGTGAGAGAGAAGGAGAAATAAAAGCTAGAGTTTAGATAACAACTGCTACAGCGTGCTGAAAGTGCCAGCACGGTACTTGTTCATGTTCGTCCACTTGTTTTGTGTGTTAGTTCGTTTTGTTTACCTGTTTATTTTGGCCGCAAGTGCCGTGTCCTGTTTTCTGTTTGTTCAACCTTTTTATTTATTGGTTATTAAACACTGAGTGCAGCCATTGCACTCAGTTTCACTCATCACCACCGTCTGTCTGTGTGTTTTCTTCCGGGTCTGACGTGTCACCACTCAGCCAGCCTTGTGACGGCTACAAATAAAGTTCCCCTTTAAATAAAGTGTGCCCAGCTTTACTCTGCTCTGCCCATGCCTCCATAATCTTTTTTTACACAGAGAATTGTGGGGGTCTGGAACCAACTCCCCAGTAATGTTGTTGAAGCTGACACCCTGGAATCCTTCAAGAAGCTACTTGATGAGATTCTGGGATCAATAAGCTACTAACAACCAAACGAGCAAGATGGGCCGAATGGCCTCCTCTTGTTTGTAAACTTTCTTATGTTCTTCTTATGTTCTTATAATATACAGCTAATATACATCATGTGATCAAAGAAACTACAAAACGATATCGCAAAAGTCTACCGGAAACCATAATAATAGCACAGTATTTCATGCTAGATTTTTAAATTTTTGTCAGTTTTTCATGAAGTATATGGAAAACTACAAAGCGGGATGTAATTCAATATGTTAACATAACATTATTCGGCGGGTTTCATTTGACTTTATGAAGCAAAATGAGTTCATTCTGTAGGGTGATACAAAACTTTTAGCCAGAGCTGCACAGCTGTACTCTGTCAGCTGTTGGCAAGAGATCGTTTTTCTTCAGCAAGGGCAAAAATCCCTTAAATTTCACTGGTTGTTTCACTGTCTCATGCTGCAAGTTGTTAGAATTGGGAATTAAGAAGATTAAAAGGCTCGGGATCTCTGAATTAAATCTCTCCTGGGAACTGTGGACACTTTCCAAATTGGAACACACAGCGAGGTGTTTAATAACCTTTCTGTTTTATTTTTTATTTTTTATCTTGTATCCTCTTTAGTTTTTCTAAAGCTTAAAGCTGTGGGCAGGTTGTTTATAGATTCTCTGGTTAAAAGTCTCAGAGAATGGAATGTAATTGGAGCTTTGGCAAAACAAAAACAATTCTGTATCGGAATCTATAAGTGATTTTGACACAGAGCCATTTATTAAGGGTTGCTAATTTTTTATTTATTTATTTATTTTTAAATCAGTGTTATAACAAACACATTAATAACCACTCCAATTAGTTTCAGGAGAGATTCATATTTGCAGAACTGTTGGGGGGAGCCAGAAAAAATGTTTTGATAAACAATATGTCCAATGATCGGAATGGAAAGGATTTATATCGAACCTCAATCCAATAGGTTCACCTCCCCTCCCCCACAGCTTCCACCTGCTCTTTGGCTTCGTCTAACGGGGAGGCAGCTATCCTGCCAAGATACTAAGCTACTGGACTGCCACTGAACTCAGCCTGGCTAGTCTCTCCCCAGTAAACAGGCATGTCAATGAGACTCCTAATGCATAGCAAACCATTCCTGGAAATAAGACTCCCATTTGCCCGTTGATCCACTCCTGGTTTCACTATGAGTTTAATAAGACACACCTGAGCTTGTTACCTATATGGCTAATCAAGCTGGTAGTAAAACCTGGAATGGGTGAAACTGCTATGCAATAGGAGTCCCATCCCTGAGTAAATGTTGCTGAATCCATTCCCCCCCTCCCTGACCCGTAGGAATGTAAAGGAAAGCACAGAGCTCCCTGTGGGCTTCCTAACATATCAACTCAACTGGACCAGGATTCAAACCCGCAAGCGCCTGTTTGCATTAATCAGCCTGAAGTGACGCGGTCGTGCCGTCACTGGGAGAACCGCAGGGCACCCTGATATACTGTACAGTAGGCTTTTAAAGACCTTTCCAGTGCAAGACAGAGGAAAGCGGCACAGCAGTTGCATCCCAACTTACCTACACAGCAGTAGGCCCTCGGAGATCAAATATGAGACTCCAATGTTGCAAATAAATATGTGGTTCTTTTTCCTCTTTGTACCTTCAAGCTTTCCTGAATTAATTAGGAAAACCCACCGCGGGCCACGTTAAAATTCAAGCAGTAATTATCCAAGAACATCGACCTGAAGCACCTACCTGCTTTAGTCATAGCTAACCCCGAAGCTCGTTATGACATTGCTTTAGCGAGCTTACATCTGCATTACTTACAGTATAATAAAGTGAAAGGGGGGTTTGTGTTGTAAAAGGGATTATTCTGGCATTTCATCAGCTTTGGTGCTTATTTCACTTCACCTCGGATAATTGTACAGCTGAAGTTTTCATTCCTAATGTGCTTTATGTGCAGTGCAGTGGGTATAATGCCCCCTACTGCTCTGAGCAGGAGTTAGGCGGTTTCCTGCACAGGAAATATATAAGAGCCTCACTCTGCTCTGTGCTGGATAGAAAAGATGCTGATCACACTGTGTCAACATTTGTCTCATTTATAACTAAGCTTCTTTTTGGATGTGCTGTATTTTTTATGATTAGCTGTCTGAAGTTAAGGGTGTGTTTTTTTTAAGGTTGTTTTCAAGTTGAACTGCCTTTTAGAGGCTTGTCAGACTTAAAAACTCTGAGGTTCAGGGTTAAATCTACAAGAAGCTCAAATGCATACAGCCTTCGCTCTTCACACGGCTGCCTTCGAAGTTTGAAAGCACTGGGAGAGGCTTCGACATGGAGATCAGGTGCTTTCAGCGAGCGGTTTTTCTCTTTGATTGCAACAAGGTCTGCACTTCCAGCCTACACTTTGCACCATTGTTTTGAGAAAAAACAAAAGCTATCTTCCCTACAAATAAAACAGAAAAATGAAGTATTTTTTTGCGAATTGCTACTTTAAAATCTGTTTTCTTAGCCTAATCGCACTAGCTTTACTAACATTATTACTGCCCCCTCTTTTATTGCGCTGGGAATTACACAACATTATAGATAATCTGCTGCTCTCTGGTATTGTTGGTCACTTTGCATTGATTGTAGTGAGTTTGAACTGCAACGTCTTGAAGACAGGGATGAAAATAAGACTCCTGTTGCAGAGCAGTTTCACCCATTCCAGCTTTTAATATGTGCTTGGCCAGCCCCGGTGTGAAGGTAACAAGTTCAGGTGTGTCTTATTAAACTCAGAGTAAAATCAGCAATGGATCATACTGCTGTGCAATGGGAGTCTTATTTCCAGCACTGTCATGTGATTTGGTACCAGGAGGTGTTGATTCCAAACTGAAGCATAAAGAAACAGAAGAAAAAGGGGGGCCAGTGACAACATTGCTTGTGATAATAAGAGGTAAGCAAATCAGCTGGAGACAGAGCTTATTGCTGTTGGGCTCCTCACTCAATTCCGGCTGACATTAGGCAAGTTGAAACAGTGGATTAGTTTCAGTCTAAATTGAAAACTTTTTTCAATGTGCTTGTATATAACTGGTTACAGCCGGAGTGTATTGTACATATGAGCACTCTTGTTTTGTTTTTAATGTTGCACCACTGTGGCCAAGCGTCACCTAGAATTTTAGGATTGAGAATTTAAAAAAACAAAAACTATATTAACGTAATTTAGGTATTTTATTGAACATCATGTAATCAAATAAACTACAAAATTATATTGCAAAAGTCTACCGGAAGCCATAATAGCAGTAAAGTATTTCATGTTAGATTTCGAAATGCCACATTTTTCCATTTGTGTCCGTTTTTTTGTGAAGTACATGGACAACTACCAAGCGGTATGTAATGCAATATGTTAATGTGACATTATTCAGCAGGTTTCATTCGACTTCATGAAGCAAAATTTGTTGATTCTATAGAGTGATGCAAAACTTTTGACCATAGGTCTGGAGTCCCATGGTTTGAAGGGAGGGTGCTATATAAAAAAACATTTGTATTGTATTGTATTGTATTGTATTGTAAGCAAATAGATTTTACAACCTTCTCAGTTGCTGAGAAGCTTCTTAAATCCGTGCCGTTGTATACAGCAGACTCACACTGTTATGCAATCAGTTTTTGCCATTTCGAACTGCCTTGCTAATGAGTTTATGGATTAGGAGAGTCTGTCCCTTGGTTATGTAATTACCTCTCAAGACCAACATTAGCCAGAGGCTTTACTAGTCGTCCTGTTAGCTCAGCGTGCAGAAGTGTCATCAGCAGGTATTTTTCAAGAGTAGGCGTTTCGGTGGGCTCCCCCATTGGTACTGTAATAAAGGGAACAGCAGACGGTGAATGTCCACAGGCTACCTGTGCATCATTTAGAATTTTCCCCATACATTTATTTCTCACACAATTTCACTCAATTACGTCCTCCCATCCTTGAAAATGTATTTTGTGTAGGTTTGCGCGGACATCCGGGCCATTTGGTGCACACCAAATTATAATAAATGGGATTGGGCTTGTTTTTTTTAGAGTCACGGGTTTGAATTTGTATAAACGCCCATACTCTAACATGGGTTGCGGCTGTTTTAGACTTGTTTGGGCATGTTTTGAAGAACGAGGTCGCTATTTTTCTGTCAGAAATCTGGCAACCCTGGTGCGCACGCACATAGTAACCGCATAGCAACTTCTGAGCCACTGAAAACAAACCCAGAAAGACGCTGTTTTCTTTATTAATTGAAGAGTGGTTACCACCTATTTTTTAATACAATGCCAGAGTTGTGTGGTTGTTGGATGCCACAACCACCACTACATGAAGGCTACATAGGAGGCTGTGTGGTCGAGTGGTTAAAGAAAAGGGCTTGTAACCAGGAGGTCCTCGGTTCAAATCCCACCTCAGCCACTGACTCACTGTGACCCTGAGCAAGTCACTTCACCTCCTTGTGCTCCGTCTTTCGGGTGAGACGTAGTTGTAAGTGACTCTGCAGCTGATGCATAGTTCACACACCCTAGTCTCTGTAAGTCGCCTTGGATAAAGGTGTCTGCTAAATAAACAAATAATAATAATTGTAAGATTTCATAAAATAAAGACATTCGATTTTTTTGGTTAAGTCCTAGCTATTATTATTATTATTATTATTATTATGACCCAGAAATCGGCCCTCAGGTTGTATGGGCATTGCTTTAAACCCAAAACACCTCAATTTAGTTTGTATCTATTATTTTTTGGGGGCACGTAGGTTGTCAACATAATTAGCCATGTCTACCTGTCGTATGTTACACAGCTTGACAACGGTTTTGTTTTTCCAAAGGCTACCGGTTGCTATGCGGAAGTCACTTGACTCCGCGCAAACCTATCGGATTGCAGGGTTGAATACTTGGTAAAGATTTTGGTTTTTGAGTTTTTTTCAAACAGAAAAATGTATTGGCAGTATTTAGTCATAAGGAAATTACGTTTCTTATTTACTTTATTTCACTTTTACCTATATTAGATTCTTTAACCATTTTTTAAACCGGATAATAAAACACGTCCATTTAATCATTTCATAGATTGCAAAAAAAAAAAGGAACATGTTCTTCCTTTGTACTTTTGTTCTATCATTTGTAGTTTTTTTTTTTTTTTTTTTTTTTTAGATATTCATATATAAAAACACTAATCTAAGTGGAATGTTGGTGAAAGACAGCATTCTGTTGGAAAACAACGTTAGCTAAGCTGCGTATGCTGTTGATGTCATTTAAAATTTCATAAATAATCTGTTCTGTTTATAAATAATCTGTTCTGATCTCCGTTCTGTTTGTTGATCAGCTGGAATGAACTGCTGCTCTATTGATTAAAGAAAGATCAGTAACTCCCTTGTCATCAACTGTTATTATCACTGCATTGGTACTGTCCTTATTGTACAATCATCAAAAGGTTTGAGTCTTTTACAATTTGTACAGCTTGAATAAATAATCGTTAGATGGTATTTGAACTGGTCACAATTTTAGTATTTACATTTGGTGTGTTTGCTGTGAAAATGGGTCGTACGTTTTCTAAAGCTTGGTCTTAAAAAGTTTTAAAAAGGTCTTACATTTGCTCAGCTGATAGCTGCAGACACCATGATAACAGCAGTACAGCAGTATTTCATGTTACATTTTGAAATGTCACATTTTTCTAATTTTGTCAGTTTTTCATTAAGTATATGGAAAACTACTAATTCAATATGTTAACATAACATTGTTCAGCAGGTTGCATTGGACTTTAGCAAAAATGAGGTAATTGTATAGGGTGAAAAACTTTTGGCCAGAACTCTGTGTGTGTGTGTGTGCGTGTGCGTGTGCGTGTGTGTGTGTGTGTGTGTGTGTGTGGGTCTGTGTGGGGGCAGGTATTACTATCAATGTGCAGACAAAATTTGAGAAAATGTCCCCACAAAGATAGTAACTCCTGAAAAAACGTTTACAAAGTGGGGACGTTGTGGGGACGTGTAAAACACCTTTTTAAGATTTAAATATGCCTTAAAAAAAAAAAAAAAAGTGCCAAAATATTTAGTTTGTTGTCGACTTTTACCCTGTGTGGAGTTTTGTCTGACTGGAGTTCGAAATAGTAAATAAAAATATAGTGAGAGTCAATGAGAAGTCCCTACAAATATAGGAATGTAAACATGTGTGTGTGTGTGTGGGTGTGTTGTGTGTACAGTACAGTATGTATGTCACATTTTAGTCTATAACCTCTGCAGAATCACTTTAGGGTCATATGATCTAACTCAGTCTAACACTTAAATTAAACCTCTGTGTGAACCACTCGGCATTGCTTTTTACACACATTGATGGTTATTCCACACACTATGACAGTGACTGACTTTCTCCTGGTGCTGATTCCTGTGATGTCTCTTTCACATGCTTGGCACGGGGAATGTGTGCTTCAAAGATCACTTGTTTGATGATTTTTGTCAGAGGTGTATGGTACAATCTGATACTAGGGAAAGGGGAAATGAATATTAAAAGTGATCTATTTTTTTTTATATGTTGCTACAGTATGCCTTTCTCATGACATGGCCAGCAAGCAAACTTGTGAGCAGATCTAATAAATTCCATGGAACGTTTCCTATCTCTGTTTTTTGCCTGGGTTCTTCGCTGTTCATGAGTGGCAAGCAGGAAGCGTTTACCTGTTGAAAATGTTGACGTTCTGCCCAATTTTAAGTGCGGTGGCAGCTCACAGACCACACTTTCAAAGCAGTTCCTGCTGTTTTTATATAACGGAAATAAATTCGAGTTTTGTAAACTGAACAGGTGTTAACGTATCACTTTGAAAATACCCCTTACTGTAGTTCCTAATGTAGACATGACTTAAAACCCCTTTCACATCTACATTCACTTGCCAACTTTCGCATAGCACACAGCGCCACCAGTGGCCAAATGTTTTAACGGCGGTTTCAACTCGGCGTAAATTGCATGTTGATTTATTAAAACTCCTTTAGTCTCCAAAGTAATCTAGAACAGCTCAAAGGCTGGTCCTGAAATCAGTCTTTCCTTACTTACACACAATCATTACACACACATACAGAGGATCCTCGTAGTCATATAATAATCGTACAGTACCCGAGAGGTTACAAATACTGATATAAAATATAAAATCAAGAGTTGATTGGATTATAGCCAAACGCAATTTCAAACATACAAATGAAGCTAGGAGTCCCTTATAACAATGTTCCATGCTCAGAGCATAGCAAAGTGTAATATAGCACAGTGAAAGCATAGTAAAGCATAGGCGAGCTTTGTAAAGAATAGCTAGGTATGGTAAAGCATATTGATAAACATGGCAAACCAAGGGAAAATATAATAAATGAAGAGTACAACCATGGGAAAAGAATGAGGGAAACTGCAAAAACATACAGCAGCAAACTTTTATAAAGGGTGTATGATAAAGGTTTAGTGAAGATTGGGGCACAATCCAAAAAGTTTGTCGTGTTCACCATGCAGTGTGTGACGGACAGCTGGAAACGCACCAGGGTCCCCATTTTCTGATCTTCATCTGGTCTTCATATGTTCCTAGGCCTAGAGAAAGTTCTTATAAAGACGGTGTTAAGATCCCAGTGTTGATTATTTTTTTATATATATAAATAAATGATTCCCAGCAATGCAAATATTTGCAGACTGGTAATGCATTCTGTAGACTGCAGTGGCATATTTGCAGAAGGCAATTGAGAATGAGCGCTCTGCATGTCAAGAATCGTATTAGTGTTGCGTCTGAAGACCAGCCCTTTTCATGCTGCTCCAGGTTTTGATCAGCACCTGATTTTGCTCTGTATCTTATGTCTTTTTTTTAGCCTTGACGCACGCCAGCTTGCATTCAACAAATGCAAATGCATGATCATTTATTGTGTTTTGAAAAAAATGCAATGCATTTTTGATGGCTTGGAATGTGCTGCCTATTGATCGTTTTGGATTTGAGCCACAAGAAATGCGGTCGATCTTCTTTTAAACCATCCAAGTACTCGTCTGACATGCCTGTAGTTTTGTTTTAAGTCTGGTGTATGAATGGGTATTTTAAGTTTTAAGTCTGTTGTGTGGTATGGATAGATATGCACAGTATGTTAGTCTTGTCTTTGCATGTAACCATTTCGCGTCAGCTTTCTTGTGTCCAGATTGCACACCTTTATGGGGTCATTTTGTTCAAATCAAGGTACCCCATTGCATGCAACATCTTGTAACCATCCCTTATATGTGCAGCTATGGCCAAAGGTTTAGATCAGGGGTGCCCAGTCCTGGTCCTCGAGGGCCGATGCCCTCCTGGTTATTGTTCAAACTGTACACTAAATTGATTAATTTGACCAATTGAGCTTCTAATAAGGGCTTGATTGGTCCAATTAAGTAATTTAGGGCACAGTTGCAACAAAAGCCAGGAGGGACATCGGCCCTCCAGGACCAGGATTGGGCACCCCTGTTTAGCATCACCTAGAATTTTAGGATTGAGACACAATATTAAAAGAAAAAACTGCATGAACATCGTTTAAAATCTTTTATTTAACATCATGTAATCAATTAAGCTACAAAATGAAGTCTACCAGAAGCCATAATAGTAGTACGGTATTTCATGTTAGATTTCGAAATGTCACATTTTTCCATTTGCGTCCCTTTTTTTGTTTAGGATATTGTAAACTACAAAGCAGTAAGTAATTCAATATGTTAACGTGACATTATTCAGCAGGTTTCATTCAGCTTTATGAAGCAGAATCAGTTAATTCTATAGGGTGATGCAAAATGTCTGGCCACAGCTGTACATTCTAGCTCTGTAGAGCTGAACGCTCAGTAAGTAAGCACATGGCAGTTAAACAGTGTGCAGTGATATCAGAAATGTTATCAAAAGCAAATGTAATCTGAATGGATTTTAGAGCTGGCACTGAATACCGGACGTTAACTCATATTGTGCTGTGCTTTTATCTGACTGTCTGTGGCTTGTGTAGCCGATTGTGAGGACAGGGTAACGCAATGTGTGTTGAAAGATAAACCGAGACCTCCTTATTCAGTGAAACATTATTCTCTGCAACGTTACTCTGGCAGAAACCTTGAACTGTGATATGGACAACAGCAATTACAAGGAAAGGGATTCTGGGTAGACTAATATGGACAACAGCAATTACACGGAAAGGGATTCTGGGTAGACTAATATGGACAACAGCAATTACACGGAAAGGGATTCTGGGTAGTCTGATATGGACAACAGCAATTACAAGGAAAGGGATTCTGGGTAGACTGATATGGACAACAGCAATTACAAGGAAAGGGATTCTGGGTAGACTGTGATCTGGACAAAGGCAAGAACAGAGAGAGGGGTAGTGCTGCAGAACGAAGCCTCCCACAGCGTAGCTCTTGCAGGGTAGCTCACACAGGGTAGTGCTGCGTGCGCAATTCGTAACAGACATCATCATTATATGCTACAGCCTGATCACATGATAAGGGTGATTAATTTACGTACTAAAACGAAGTTTGTTTCGTAACAATAACCTAACCCTAAACCTAAGGTTTGTGGGGTATTGGCCGTGGATCACCAATTAATTCTCGCAGGGTAATCACTGTGTTCAGTGTTCTCCCCCTCCCATACCCTGTTTATCGTCACGTGGTATCGGCGAGGGTGAATGAAGCACAACATAAATTACGAGTTGCGCACGCAGCACTACCCTGTGTGAGCTACCCTGCGAGAGCTACGCTGTGCGAGCCTTCATTGAGTACAGAAAGGGACTATGGGTAGCTAGCTCACTACCTGAGGCTCCAATCAGCACCGGGGTGATTCATCGATCATGAATGTTTGAGGCTCACAAAATAAAAGCCAAGGCAATCGATAACCGTTTAATGCAGTGGTCTTCTTTCAGCGGCCCCTCAAGCCCCTAAGTTTGGCCCTTTAATAATGCTTCGTTGTTGCAAAAGCATTAAACCATCTGCAATTTCAGGAAGTAGTTGAGCTTATGAAGCGGAGTATGGCGATCTGGTTATGCACAGAGAAGTGAGGTGGCTGACACGGGGAAGGGAACTGGAACGCTTTTTAAGCCTGCTCCTCCTGATTCATGACTTCCTTGAAAGTAAAGGAAAAGAGGAGAAAATACTGGAGAATCCAGACTGGCTAATACATCTGGCATTTTTGGCTGACATTACAAGCTCCCTCAGTGTTTTGAACCTTTAGTTACAAGGCAGACAAAAAAATCCAAGTGATTCTGTGTAATAACAGCATTTCAGTGCAAGATAAACTCATTCTTCATTCCTGACTTAAGACGTGCTTCATTTGTGCATTTTCCATTGTCACGTCAGACAGACCTACTGAAACATTATCATTCAGATTTTTTTGATAATTCTCTTGGAAGAACTACAGGTGGAATTTCAAACAAGATTCGAAGATGTCATGGGCCTGAAGGAACTTTTCAGTTTTATTGAGAACCCTTTCCACGCAAGTGTTTCATCAGCGTCGCCTTGTTTCACAGACCTGGGAGCAGACCAAGCAACGGTGGAACATGAAATAGTTGAACTTCAGTCAGGTTGCATTTTGAAAGCTGAGCTCAAACAGGGTTCATCATTTTTGGAACATTGCTTCTGAATATCAAAGCTTTTCTGACCGTCGGGGAGGGCTTTTGTGGCGGGGTTTTAACTTTCCGACTTGTTCCGAGCAAAAATCTAAAATCTAAAAATCCAACAGTTTGAGGAATGCTATGCAAATGAAGTGTGAACCTAATTAACAACAAAAAGGGCTGTGGTTGAATTTAGTATTTTCCGTCTAAAGTGGTTCCGCCTGTTTCAGAGTCCTAATGGAGATGGGAACCTATTTCAAACAGGCTCCGTCTAAAAAAAATAATAATAATAGGGTCTGATATGTGTGCAGTGACTGACTACTGTGCTGATGGAGCCCAATGTGCTGCTAGAGATTGCTGCAATTTTAGAGGATGAAAGGGATCATGTAGCTGCTATGCCAAAATGATAAACAAATACATAAATAAATATACAAATATAGAAAGAAAGAAATTTCTATATTTATTTATTTATTTATTTAATTGATTTAATTTATTTAATTCTATATTTATTTATGTATTAATTTATTTATGTATTTACTTATTTATTTTTCATTCTGGCATAAAATATCCTCCATAACCGAAAATACAATTTAATACAGTATACATTTAAAAAATGTGGCTACATTAAAATTCATTCTCTAACTTTACTCTCTGTTCTCTTTGTCCTTGACGTACTTGCTTTATTATTGTGTTCTATTAAATGGATCTTCTTTTCTTTCTCCGTATCTCCTGAAACACGTCTGTTTTGTGTTTCTCTGCCTTTAATACTTTTCAATCCCACCTGTCCATTGACTGAAATCCTAAAATTACGTAAAAAACTGTCATTTGCGTCATTAGCATATAGGTTTCTCGTTTAAAAACTGAATAGCTATTCCGCCACCTTTATGTAAATTGCGTCCATTCCACCTGTCGGAAAACAGCAAAAAAGTGATGGAACCAACGTTCGGGATAAGAGTCGGGTTAAAACAGACGGAGACAGCGAGTTTCGGACTGTCGGAAGACACTTTTGATATTCACGGCCAATGTGTTCAGAAAGTGCTATCATTTTTTGTTTTTTCCACAATGAACACTGTGAAATCAAAACAGAGAAACAAACTGACACATGAACATTAAGACAGTCTTACAAGGATTGCAGTGACTGATTATAAATACAGCAGGCAGAAGGTCAAGGAGCAACTGGCACAGTTCCGCTCGTCCACATGTTAAGGCAAGCTTTGGATTTACAATGTTATCTTTAAAAGGTTAAAGGTTAATGTGCTAAAGAATCTGTGCGGTCCATATGACATTTTTTTGAAGACCACTGGTTCAATGGATTGATTATTGCACCTCTACTGTGAAGCCTACAGCAATCACAGCCCAACAGAAACTTAAGAAGATTCTCTTTCGGTTTAAAAAAAAAGTGAGACTCCTGGCAGAAACCTAACCTTTAACCTTCGGGCAATTCGAAAGTCAATTGATTTATTGATGTCCACGGACGGTTAAGTTGAGCCCACCAAATTTCTTTAACTTCCAGACCAGTGCAATACACCCATTGTTCCCACCCTGCAGCCTTTTCATCGTCTGTGCTATATCCTCCTCTATAGGGGTCTGAACAGGTTGTAAACAAGGTAGAGAAGGAAAAGGGAGAGTAAGCTCAATTTGTCATGACCCGGTATTAAATCAGACTGCTGTTGTCTCCAGCGCAGCTCTGCATCAACGCAGAGTCTCAACTTCGACCTAAATTTGACGGGACGTCTCTTTTGAAGGTTAGCAGACTGCATTGCACTTGCCAAGAGATTGTTCCCTTTAAAAAGAAACAGGAAAAAAAAGATCCTGCTAACCCCATTATTATCAC
Organism: Acipenser ruthenus; assembly: GCF_902713425.1. Taxonomy (NCBI): domain Eukaryota; kingdom Metazoa; phylum Chordata; class Actinopteri; order Acipenseriformes; family Acipenseridae; genus Acipenser; species Acipenser ruthenus. The sequence continues at coordinate 2,688,012 of NC_081222.1, forward strand.
AGTGCACTGGTGTATGGTGCAGAACAAATTAAAAGTGACAGATCGTGTCCTCGCTGTAAACTCCTGTGCGGTGACTGCCACCAATATGATTTTTATTTTTTTTTATGAGCACACAAGACACAAGGGCTCGGGGAAAAGAAATGAAACACCCACCATAGCACTGTTAATATCAGCCACTGGCACTTGTTGGACAGGACAGGTCTGCTAAGCGTTTCATTAGTTCTGGAGGGATAGTTCTTGATTATCTAATTGATCCAGTAACGCCTGGATGTTAATGTGCAGAGTTACTGTACGTTGTGTTACAGTGAGTGGGAGGGTAAGGAGCTGCTGCCACAAGTGAATCGTAGCGTATGTCTTTAGAGTTCTGTATTCTAGAAGTGCTAAAACCTGTGCCTCAGAACAGTGGCGCTTGAACAACATTTATAACAGGGGTGCTGAAAGCCACTGAACAATAACCCTTGTATTCAGTTGCTATTATGCTAAATACCTTAATAAAACAAAGCCAGCATCAACACCTGTTTATCTATTTAAGTGACCAAAAAAATCTTTAACCACAGTCCTTGCTACAACGTGCTTACAAAAAAATGTTTAGAGCAAACAAATCGAAAAGTAGCTTGTAACGCTGTAATCCAGTTACATACTGCAATTGAGAAATGTTTACTTGTAAAAACAGGTTGAACAGTTGTATTTCATTTACGTTGTGCACAAGGAAAGGCTCCAAGGCATGATGAGGCAATGGATATCTATCGCGTCCTGAATGTCACTGTGTGCTTTTAGTATTGCTCTACAAAGCTGCAACCTCACTTAGCCGTGCCGCTAAAGAATTTACAAAAAAAATTATATTCTTTTTGGGGGCATTTAAGTGTTCTGCTGTTCACACGCTCGTCTAATGCATTCCACTTCCAGCTACGAATCGAGTCTCGCGAGATTGCAACCGCAATCACAGCATGCCGAATGTCTGGGCTGCTTCCATTGCACTCTGTATACACACCAACGCCACCTGCTGGGCATTTGAATACAATACTCTGATGTGAAAATATAGTACAGGAGATTGCAAGCAGCCCCTAGCCTAGCTGCTGTTGTAGATGTGCATATTCAAAAGGCATTCACTGTGATACAATTGTGCATGCAAATGTAGCCAAATCAGAGTCTTAGTCCATTAGAAAACTGCACTTGCTGCCAAACTCTCATACGTCCTGTTTATCCCTCCCTCCCGTTCATTAACTCTGCAGCAGTGATCAAACAGGCAAGGAGAAATGAAAGGAAATGTTTAGCTGATATTCAACACAGCATCTCGCAACTCTGCAAAACCAAAGAGCCCGGGCAAGCTTTCATGTATTGTCAATGGTTATTAATCCATCCTTTTGCAGCCGGCTCAGCCATCCCTTTCGAAAAGTAATTAGTTTATTTTTTCCAGGAATTTTATGCAATATGAAAGTGGCATGCTCTGTTTAGTGTCTTTCCGAGGGTCAACCCCCTAAAGCAATAATGATCACTCACCGAGGCTAGCTGCCTAGAAATGACACCTGAAATGAGACTGGAATATCATTAATAACACCGTGTAACAATTTTTTTTTTTTTTTTTGGTTCCTGGGTAGTAAGTGTTATTTCCTAATTGTTTATGCCTCAAAAGTATAGAAAATGGCTATTATTCCCCACAAACTTTGCTTTTGTGACCAGGAGTGATATTTTGAAATTTACCTATTTCCAATGAGAAAACGGGCGAATTTGTGTCTTTTCGTTCACATAAAGTCGATTATACTGTAAATCACTTTCACGAATCAGCCCCCAAATGTAGTCTCCCATCATGTTCTCGTTATACTGTCCTTCATTGACAGCTCATCCAGGAGCCTCAAAGCCGTGCTGCTCCATAATGGTAATAAGTACCCGTCTCTTCCCCTGGCTCACTCGGTGCACCTCAAAGAGGATTACAACAGCATCAAGACCTTGCTGGACGCCTTGAAGTATGATGAGTACGGCTGGAACCCCCGGAAGGTGCTGATGCCACCACTGCACATCAAATTGGGCCTTATGAAACAATTTGTCAGAGCTCTAGATAAGGAGTCGGCAGCCTTCAAGTACCCTCAAGACTTCTTCCCTAAGCTGTCCGAGGCAAAGGTCAAAGCCGATGTCTTCGTCGGACCACAGATAAAGAAGATCCTGGAGTGCAATGAATTCCCCAAGAAGCTCACTAGTAAGGAGAAAGCGGCTTGGAACAGCTTTGTCGCAGTGGTTCGGGGCTTCCTGGGCAATCACAAGGCCGAAAACTATGTGGAGCTGGTTGAGACTCTGGTGAAGAACTACGGCACAATGGGCTGTAGGATGTCCCTCAAAGTCCATATCCTTGATGCTCATCTTGATAAATTCAAGGAGAACATGGGAGCGTACTCGGAGGAGCAAGGCGAGCGCTTCCACCAGGATATACTGGACTTTGAACGCCGCTACCAAGGACAGTATAACGAGAACATGATGGGAGACTACATTTGGGGGCTGATTCGTGAAAGTGATTTACAGTATAATCGTAAATCTCGAAAAACTACTCACTTCTAAATCTTTTGTAGTCATTTTTGTATTACTTTACTTTTTGTATTACTTGTATTGTAACGCTTGAAATGTTTTTGCTTACGATTGTAAGTCGCCCTGGATAAGGGCGTCTGCTAAGAAATAAATAATAATAATAATAATAACTTTAGTATAAATACATGTTAATTTGGATTCATATGTTGTTTTTTTCTGACTTTATGTGAACGAAAAGACACAAATTCGCCCGTTTTCTCATTGGAAATAGGTAAATTTCAAAATATCACTGTCCTGGTCACAAAAGCAAAGTTTGTGGGGAATAATAGCCATTTTCTATACTTTTGAGGCATAAGCAATTGGGAAATAACACTTACTACCCAGGAACAAAAATTGTGTTACATAGTGTAATCATTCATGCTGTGTTTGCCTATTTTCTTTTTGGAGAGGGGGGGTGGGGGTATCCTTTTTGAAATTAAAAGTCTCTACAGCTATGGCCATAAGTTTTGCATCACCTAGAATTTTAGGATTCAGACATGAAATCAAATAAACTACAAAATGATATTGCAAAAGTCTACTGGAAGCCATAATAGTAGTGCAGTAGTATTTCATGTTCAAAATTTTGCTTTTTTTTTAAATTGTTGTCAGTTTTTCGTTAAGTATATGAAAAACTACAAACCAGTATGTATTTCAATATGTTAAACGTAACATTATTAAGCAGGTTTTGTCCGACTTTATGAAGCAAAATCAGTTCCTACGGGGTGATGCAAAACTTTTGGCCAGAGCTGTATTTATACTGTTTATAAGCTCTTGGAGTTGTAACAACCAGACCCTGCATTAAAGGACCCCTGCTGTAGGGGGCGATATGGAGACGCTGAGTTAACAACACCAGCGCCTTGATTAAATCACAAGCCTCCTAGCCATGCAAGGCAGAGCTTTCTGTTTTCATCCCTGAACATCTGCCAAAAAACTAGAAACACTTGCGTCTGGCATCCTGCTGGCAGGGTTGTGTCTGCAACAAGCTTCCAAGCTGCAGCTGGCTCCTTCATTCCCTGCCGCTTGCATTATATCTTTTTTTCCCTTTGTTCCCTGCAGCAGTTAAAATAATAGTTTTCTCACTTAAGTTCCTAACGACTCAGAGGCAATTAAGTAATGGTTTAATGCACAAGCCGATGGGGGGTGGGGTGTACTGTGTTAAGCCTCTGTTGGATGACACTGTCATTCTCAAGTAAAGAGCAGAGGGAGGCTGTTATACTCACTGTACTGCACAGGAGATAATCTTCCGACAGCACAGAGCAGAGGGGGGTTCTTGTACTAGCTGGACTACAGCACTGGCCAACAGTTTGGCATCACCCTGTAGAATTAACTCATTTTGCTTCATAAAGTCGAATGAAACCTGCTGAATAATAAAACTCTGTTGATAAGCTTATTCAAATTCAGGTAAAGTCCCGAAATGCTGTCATGAATACCTGTATGTGCAAATGGTCTATAGATGACTATTGGCAATGCATAAAGAATTAACACATTTGCTTCATAAAGTCGAATGATATGTTAACATATTGAATTACATACCAGTTTGTAGTTTTCCATATACCATGAAAATAGAAAAAATTGACATTTCAAAATCTAACATGAAATACTGTACTACTATTATGGCTTTCGGTAGACTTTTGCAAAATCATTTTGTAGTTTTCATTGATTACATGATGTTAAAGAAAATATCTAAATTATGTTCATATCGTTTTTTGTAACTACACTTGTGCACTGACGCATACTGTTCAACACCCAGTCATAGGGTGTACATTAGTACAGTTTAGACAAAAGTCATGACAGGAATCCTTTGTCAATGTCTTTGTATTCTTAACACAAAGACATCGACAAAGGCTTCTTGTCATAACGTTTCGCTCACTTTATTAGTTTCTTTTCTAGCATTAATGGATATTGAATCTTCAGCACTTGAGTACAATTAAAATGTGGCAGGTTAAACATCTTTGTTTTTAGGACTGATTTCCAGATGAATATAAAAAAAGTCATTTTTCTCTTTTTTTTCTCTTTTAAAAAGGGGGGTGGGCTGAGGTTCGGGGTAACCCTTTCCCTCAAGAACATTTTGGACATTGATTAATCTGACCTAAATTATTAAAATGACGTTTCGAATCAATAAAAGAAAAAGAAAACAACAACACTGGTTAATTTAAAATGATATCATTTGCAACTTGAATTAAGAGCCTATCAATGAATGCAGTGGACATGCAATCATATGTTGATAACGATAATCTTCAGTTTTCTTACATCACCCACCGCGCACTGAGGCCAGGAACCAGCCAACTCAAATTCAATCTTACATATACGTTTGATTTTGCAGGTTGTTCACTGGTCCGCGGATTTTAATGTCATTCCTGTCCACTAAATGGTTCAGTCCAAAATCAACTGTCAACTGTGTTTTTTTGTATTGATTTTTGATCACTGGAATTAGGAGTGGTGTTCTATGCACGGGTTGACATCTGTACACAGCATAAGAGGTACTAGAATTTTGGCAAGTACTGCACTGTGATTGGTTGATTGCCAATATGCGATATATAATTCTATGAAGTGATTTGGATCAGGCCTGACCCTGCTGCTGCTAAGCTTTCTGTAATCTTTCCCAATCCCAGTTCCAGAACCAGTGGCCAGCCCTGGCCTTGCTGGTTAGATTCCGAGGTCAAAATCTAAATCTTGTGCTTTTTTTGAGTTGGGGGGGGGGGGGGGCATTTTTTTTTAAAAGGCTGTGTGTGGCTTGAAGCGAATGCGTGTTTCTGTGCCTTTTTTTCTTTCCATTTCCTTTCTCAGAGCCGTCTCGCCCACAAGACTAGACCCAAACAAAACGAGAATTGTAAATATCCATTCGCCCTCCAGCAAACACCATTATATCCAGTTTCAATGAATAACTCAAGAATAATTACGTTTTTTTTTCCCCCGTCTCCACTCCCATTCTCTTTGATTGCGTTTTCCTAAAAGCACGAAGATTTCAGGCTGATTAAACGCTGAACAGATTGTGCTTAATTAGGGCAATATCGTTAAGTCAACACGCCGTCCTCGTTCGGTGAATCACTGCTGTATAAATTAGAGATCAGGAGACAGTGTTGCCCGTGAGAGATGAATAAGAGCACACTACCACACACAAAATCATTGAGCACTATCCAACTAATACATTAGAAAAAACCACAGAGGCAGGACGAGAAAATAGATCAATGGGAATCTTTAGTGTTGATTCATTTGTCTGGTAATAACCCTTATGAACCTTATAAAAGCATAGCAGTGAAATAAAGCATGGTAAAGCATAGGTAAGCATTGCAAAGCCGAGAGAGAGAGAGAGAGAGAGAGAGAGAGAGAGAGAGAGAGAGAGAGAGAGAGAGAGAGAGAGAGAGAGAGAGAGAGAGAGGGAGTCTGTTAAATATAGCTTTTATTATCTTTAAAAGTAAGTACAATTAAATACATTAGGTTTGCTTGTAATTAGGAGAGAGCGCGTGGGTTGCTGTGGTGTTTTTACTTTTAGAACAATTTTCAATAACAATTTTTCATTACTGTAAATAATTGAGACATGTACAATTATAAAATTGACTATACAGTACTGTAAGTGCGAAATCATCTCTACTTCAATGAAAATGCCTCTGGTAATTTCAATGTTTAATATATTAAAAGCAGATTAACAGACTTAAGGAAAATGGTAACTAGCTGTGGGGGCTTAGACTTGTTTGCTAGGCTTTTCAAACTCCTGTCAGAAAGCAAAAATACAGTGAATTCATTTTCAAATTAGGCACTTTGGAACCTTGGAATAAGCATTCTATTATGAAGTCATCATGTCAACAAACCATGCATGAAAACGATGCACATGTATTATTGTTGTTATGCTTTAGATATTAAGTTTTGTATTGCACAAATATTTCTGGGCATTTAGGTCTTATTATATACAGCATATTCTATAGTGAACCATAACGATCCGTTAGTATATTTTGGGATGTGTACCTTTTACAGTAAGCTACATGTAACATCTAGATCTGGCTCCACGTCCCGTGAGAGAAGGAGGTTCATTGTGTTAATGTACGGGACAGCATGGAGTTCGAGTTAGACGCGCTCACAAGTTACTTTCTGTGATTAGGATAATTATGATAACGGATATTTGAAACTTTACTGAGGAGTAAGATATAAAGTGTTCTGTGTTGATTCTGTCGTGTTATTGTATTACACGACGAGACGCTCTATTAAATTATAACCAGCGGCTTATATGTAATGTAACTCGAAAAATACAAGTTAGGTCTCTTTAATGTACACAATCCTATTACACACTTTCTTTCACACCGGAGGCACGAACATCATAGTGCTGTTATTATTATTATTATTTATTTCTTAGCAGACGCCCTTATCCAGGGCGACTTACAATTGTTACAACATATCACATTATTTCACATTTTACAGATATCACATTATTTTTACATACAATTACCCATTTATACAGTTGGGTTTTTACTGGAGCAATCTAGGTAAAGTACCTTGCTCAAGGGTACAACAGCAGTGTCCCCCACTGGGGATTGAACCCACAACCCTCCGGTCAAGAGTCCAGAGCCCTAACCACTACTCCACACTGCTGCCCTGTTCTTATTTTTTAGCTTTCCTTTAGCTTGTGCGATATTGTTGTGTGCTGTCATTCCTAATTAAAATAAAATGGTGTTTATGACTGAAATTGAGTAATTGCTTATTTTGATGTTTTTGTAAAAATTGCGGTATTTATTGTTTTTAACTGGATTTAATTGTATTATTTCTGCGAAAACCTTATTCTCTTCCCGAGTAAAATTTAGAGCCTCACGTTTCTTTGTCACAACTGAATCGGTTTTAGACGCCGTAATTTAAAAACATGTATATTCTGGTGACAGAGTTACCTGAAGCTCGAGCTGTAACCTGCTCTATTCAGACAAGCAATGAAAGATACGATAGGAAAGAAAGTTAGGAACTTGTTCTGTAATACGGACCCTGGGTATGAGGGAGAAGGCACCATCTTTGAAAAGGGCAAAGTGAAGCCAGAGGCCTGATTATTAGTATGGGAAGATCAGGTAACTGGTAAAGGCAGATCAGCTGGGGTAATAAAAAGGCCACAGTTGGTTTGTTCTTTGATGGGGGTTGGAGAGAGATTTGCTGTATGGAGAAGTGAAGGTAAAAAAAGAAAGAATAAAGGACTGTGGGTTTTGTTGAGTAAACGAGCTTAGCTTGTCCCTTCTTAGCTCGGGAGGTTTGGTGGACCAATTGGTCTAGTGTAAAGTTTAGGACTTGGTGGAGTTACGTTTGTGGATTTTATTTTTGGTTATTGTAAATAATAAGTGTGCAAAAGCACTTAAACTGCAAGTTTCTGGGTCATCTTTAAAGGGGGCAGACCAGCCTTGGCTGGGACGCTACACCACTATATATAAAATGTATTATGAAACATAACGGATGGCTTGTACAGGCAATGCATATGAATTACTGGTAGTATATAATAATGTATTTCGTCTTGTGGTTTATGACATCTATGCTGAACTGCTCTTTTTTGTGAAAATGAGCTACCTGCCACTATTATTATTATTATTATTATTATTATTATTATTATTATTATTATTATTATTATTATTAAATTGATTCCAGGACATTAAGGATGATGCTGGCTGAAATGATGCTAATGATAATGACTGTAATAATTGTGACCCAGATTCCTGTTGGAGGATTATGGGCATACAGAACAGGTCATGAATATCACCCAGCAATATGAGGCCCATAATAGACTATATTAGTGCATAATTAGTTCAGCCACACGTTAACATGATAACAAAATAGCCAATACTAGTGCAAATTCAATTAATGAGAATAATTTCCTGCAAATCTGATTTTCACTTAATGGCACTAATGAAGCTTGTTGCAATTTAGCACTGCATTGAAAAGTGGTCTAATTGTGCAGAGGATGGGTAAACCGGGCCCCTTCTGTTGGTTATAAATTGCAGTCTGGGTACTCTGCTGAGGGCTTAGAGAGGAAGTAGACTGCCTGAGGTATTTCACGCAGCGCACCTTGAAACGAAAAGCAAACTGTAGCCCTGTCTGAATCAGAAATGCTCGTTATCAGCTAAAACGGTCTGTATGTTTCAATCAGGCTGATGTAAAATGCTCCCTGTTTCAGTCTCTATCCAGTCTATTTCTTCTAAGCAAGTGACGCTGACAGATCAGGAACTAACGGGGGCAAAATCTGCAGGGTTGGAGGGTGTTGGTATTTAGAAGTGTGTTCCCTAAAGGGGTACTAAAAAAACCCAACAACATTCTGCTCTCCTCGTTGGTTCTATGCTGCTAAGTTCCCGTTGTCATCATGCTGTTGAGCTTTTTTCATTTCTAATATACAGTATGTTATTAACTTTGAAAAGCCTCTGAAGGTGCAAATACTGCAGAACAGCTGTCTTCATCATACCCAATTCACTTCAGTTCATTATTATTTGATCTGGGTGGGAACCAATAAGATTTGCATCTTGTTTTCCAAGGGGTTTAAGGTAGAATGCACCAGGAAGGAGCAGTGTGGTAGGTTAAGTACAGATGTTCTGCACTTATTAGTGTCCCCTATTAAAAATAGAGCTTTTTAGATTTACACATTTTGTGTCCGTTTGGTTCAGTTTGATTAACTACCTGTTTTTTAAAAACACAAAATACTGTCCCAGATATTATAAAGCTGGTTTCACAGAACTGGCACTAATCTTGGACTCATTTATCTAAGTTAGCGTTCGGTAGTCCAAGATTAGAGATATTCAAGGTCTGTGCAACTCTGTTATTATGTTGATAAGTTTATTCTGATTTAGGTAAAAAGACAATTTCAGAAGTGCTGTCATGAATACCTATATGCGGAAATGGTCTATAAATCAATGAATATTGGCAATGCCTATAGAATGAACAAATTTTGCTTCATAAAGTCAATTGATATATTAACATATTGAATTACATGCCGCTTTGTAGTTTTCCATATACGAAAAATAAATACAAATCGAAAAATGTGACAATTCGAAATCTAACATGAAATACCACTGTACTACTATTATGGTTTCCGGTAGACTTTTGCGATATCATTTTGTAGTTTCTTTGATTGCATGATGGAGTAGTGGTTAGGGCTCTGGACTCTTGACCGGAGGGTTGTGGGTTCAATCCCAGGTGGGGGACACTGCTGCTGTACCCTTGAGCAAGGTACTTTACCTAGATTGCTCCAGTAAAAACCCAACTGTATAAATGGGTAATTGTATGTAAAAAAAATTGTGATATCTATATAACATGAAATAGTGTATAATGAAGTATCTTGTAACAATTGTAAGTCGCCCTGGATAAGGGCGTCTGCTAAGAAATAAATAAAATATCTAAATTATGTTCATCTATTTAGTATTTGTCGTACGTCTCAATCCTCAATATTGAGCCCTTGTGCTACAGTGCCAGACAGTTCCATAAGCTAAACTTCCTAGGTTCTTATTTGCTGGCTGTGTTATCAGGTTGTCTTGGATTGCAGTAATGGAAAGGTCTGACATAAAAGAATATGATTTTATAGGTCCCTCAAGCCCACACCGGATCTGCCTGTCTGCCGTTCAGTGACGGCGTTCGCGTTTCAACAGGTTCTTTCATAGTGTCCTGCCCCCCCACTCCCCTGCCAGCCCGCATCCATTCATGTGTGTGGGATGTAATAACAATGCAATTACAGAGCTCCAGAGCTGAGGTTTCACCGGGCACTCTCTCACTGCAGCTAAACCCTACAATCAGAGAGGAGGATGGAGCAAGTGATTAGCACAGATCACTGCTCGCACTTCTTCGTTATTCAGCGTAGTGTAAGAGAATGGCACCCTCAGCTGAATTCTCTATTCTTTTCCCCTAGTATTCCCTTATTGGGCTGTTCGAACAAACCAGGTGGGTCTCTCTGGGTCGCGGCAGGCTTGGCGCTGCAGGCTTTTATAATTTCTTTCTGAAGTGGATTTTAATTATAATTATTATCTTAAACAATGAGGGAATTGCAATTTAGCGTTTGCGTTGATGGTTCCTGCCCCCCTGACTCACAAGCCAAAGCAATTTTTCTTTTTGCAAACAAATGCGTGCTAGTAATTATACCTTGTAACACAGCAATGCTGTTGTAATTCTTTATAATTTAAGTCAGCTGATTCCCAACGATTCCTGTGGATAACTGGATAACTAATTACTGAAACCAGGTTTACAGTTGTGGCCAAAAGATTTGCATCACCTAGAATTGAGACATAATTAAAACAAAAAGAAACTATATGAACATAATTTTGATGTTTTATTTAACATCATGTAATCAAAAAACTACAAAATGATAACTCAAAAAGTCTACCTTAAGCCATAACAGTAGTACAGTAGTATTTCATATGAGATTTCGACATTTTTCAATTTTTCAGTTTTTCGTTAAGTATATGGAAAACCACAAAGCGGTGTGTAATTCAACATGTTAACGTAACATTATTCAGCAGGTTTCATTCGACTCTATGAAGCAAAATTAGTTCATTCTATAGGGTGATGCAGAACTTGGCCATAGCTGTAGGGTCTGCACGCCCGTCCGTATGTCTGTCTGTCACACGCTACGTGGTAACTATGGTAACTTCCTTGATGTTGCACCAATCTTCACCAACCTTGCCTCCTGTAGACAGTCGGGATTGCATCTGGCTGTGATCCAATGAACTCTCTAATGTTTCTGATAACGTGCAGATATAAAGCAGTTGTGAGGACCCTCTGTATGCGAGTGCACAGGTTTTCTTAAAGGGGATATCCAATTTTTTTTTTTTTTTTGTGTGTGTGTGTAGTTACATGTTCCTATATGTTGCTACAACTGTTTAAGTAAGGCGTGTGTATTGTGTTTATTTAATTTTTTTTTTGACATCCTGACCACTTTTTTTACACTATTAAATTGCAGTCCACTGTGCTGTGTTTTCATGATGGCTTCACCTATACCCTTCAGTAGAACTTCAGAACTGTATGATGGGGTTGATGGGAATATTGCAACAATATTGCAACTTCATAGCAATTCAAATCTAGTACATGCTTCATTTTGAATATATTTTTCTAGGGCAGAGGTGTCCCATCATGGTCCTGGAGGGCCATTCCACTAATAATAATTTAACAAGGAAGATGATCTAATGATCTGCTTCAGAGTCTGGATGGAGGTTTAGTTGGTTCAAGTGTACAATTCAGAACAGGGTTGGAACAAAGACCAGGAGTGGCCACACCTGATCTAGGGACCAGTTAATCAACTAGTTGCACCCTTCAAAATGAACAAAAAATAGTGATGACTTTGTGTTTGAAGTGTAACTAGTAGCAAACTAGCATTGTCAATAATTAAATGGTATTAAGCTGTTTGAATTGAAATGGAAAGTAATTGGGAAGCATGCAGCTTCAGATAGAAGGAATAATGGGCTTCCCAACCCTGGTCCTGGGGACCCCCTGTGGCTGCTGGTTTTCATTCCAACTGAGCTCTCAATTACTTAACTAGACCCTTAACTGAACTGATCATTGGCTTAATTAGACCTTTTTTTTTTACTTGTTTTCAGCTCTTAAACAGTTGCAGATTTCAAGTTAGCTGTAACATTTATTAAGTAACTTGAACTCTGGAATTTTTTTAGAATCCCAGAACAATTAAAAAAAGTCTAATTAAGCGAATGATCAGTTCAATTAAGGGTCTAGATAAGTAACTGAGGGCTCATTTGGAATGAAAACCAGAAGACACAGGGAGCAGGATTGGGAAGCCCTGAATTAGAGTAACATGTTTTAGAACAGGGGTCTCCAATCCTGGTCCTGGAGGGCCGGTGTCCCTCCTGGTTTTTGTTCAAACTGTACCCTACTTTAATTAATCTAATAAGCACTTCATTGGTCCAATTAAGTAATTCAGAGTACTGTTGGTACAAAACCAGGAGGGACACTGGCCCTCCAGAACCAGAATTGGAGACCCCCGTTTTAAAACATTGATAAATAGTTTTAAAAAAATTCAAGTAGTTTTGAAATACAGTTATCAAAAAACAAAGTGTTACAAAGCAGTACGTTCACAAACAGAGCACCAGACATTATCAAATAGATGATTTGTTAATATTTTTTTAAGGTGGCGACTGGTTGAATATTTTTACCTTGTCAAATTTATAGGTATTTTACACGTACGTTTATCTGGGTTCATCCCATTGTTTTTTTTTCACTCTTTGTTTATACCACACAGGGATGGAAATGAGACATTTTCAGGTTTTACTATGAGATTGATTAGCCCCAGTGTACAGGTAACAAGCTCAGGTGTGTCTTACTAGCATCATAGTGAAACCAGGAGTGGATCAAACGCTGTTTTAGTGAGTTTCATTACACAATGTCTCACTGCTTCATATTATTATTTGTAAATAAAAATGAGTTTTCAGTTTACCGCAGGCAGTGCAGGGTTGGAAATGAGACTCCTATTGCATAGCAGTTTCACCCATTCCAGGCTTTACGGCGAGCTTGATTAGCCACAGTGTAGAGGTAACAAGCTCAGGTTACTCAGAACCTGCACTCCCTTACACACGGCAGCATTGTGGTGACTTCAGTTTCCATCAAATTTGACACTTCCAAGCATTTGCTGATGGATCTGCTGGAAAAAAAAACAACAGGCGCCGCTTTGTGCATCGAAAGTAGTTTCTTCAAGGGACAGTTCTGATAAAGATATTCAACAGAACTTGAGCTATACATCTTTTTACATTTTGGCAACTACTATGGTAATAAATATCTGCTCTGCTCTGATGTATTAATCCCGAGAGAGGACAACAGGCAATAAAAGTTTGGTATCCATTTAACTGCCCTGGCTGTGATTTTTTTTTAAACTTTTTTTTTTTCTATTAATAAAAATACAATGGCCTGTTTAGTTTGCTTGATGCTGTATTTTTCTTGTGCATGTAATTGAGGTGATAAATGGAGACCATGCCCAAAACTAAATTATTATTAGTTTATTTAGCAGACGACTTTATCAAAGACGACTCACAGAGACTAGGGTGTGTGAACTATGCATCAGCTGCAGAATCACTTACAATTACATCTCACCCGAAAGACAGAGCACAAGGAGGTTAAGTGACTTGCTCAGGGTCACACAGTGAGTAAGTGGCTGAGGTGGGATTTGAACCAGGGACCTCGTGGTTACAAGCCCTTTTCTTTAACCACTGGACCACACAGCCTGGCAAGGCAGAAGTCACACAAAGTTGCTTTTAGCTGTATGTGATTGGCTTCTTTATGGTTAGTGTTGAAGTTTACACTTCATATGGCAAAACCATCAGCTCTCAAACAACATAGGTAAGATACTTGCATATATTTATTTTAAATAATCATATTGATGAAGGCAGCAGCTGCTTGGCTCGGCAATCTGGTTAACATTGTTTAAGTATAACCCCTTCATTTTCCTTTATTTAAAATGTATTTTAATACTGCTGTTATTTTGTTATGCTCAGAGATAAATGTAAAGTGTTTGGAGGTACACTTTATTTCTGGGGATCTTTTTTCCCTGGTGGGGTACTTTTGTGCAACACTGATGTGGCTGCAGAACATAAATGCCTCTGTTAAAATAATGTTATAAAAATGTAGATTAGTGTGTAATAATATGCTGTAGTTATTGTTATGTTTTGATTCTTGTTGACTTTTTATGTTGAAGCGATGCTTTGAAATGCAAGTTGAAATGTTCTTTTGTGTAAAAAAAAGTGAAAGTAGACTTGGGATTCTATTTGTAATTGTTGGGCAGAAAAGGGGAAGTGATACCTTTTTTATTGGACTAATTCATCACAAGCTTTCAAGACCTCAAAGGTCTCTTCTTCAGGTGAAAGTAGGAAATTGATTCGTAATTAATTGCAGTTACAATGGAATTGTAATTTAACCTGAGCACCTGCGTAATTGTAATTACATGTGGTTGATCAATTACAGTTCAAGTACGCATGTATTTTACTGTGAAAATTGATGCCTCTTATAACAAGAGATGCCTTATGCAAAACGTTGTCATGTCACAGAATCACAGAAATGGGTCTTGCACTTGAACTACCGTTAAGCAGGGCTTTCGTTTATTTTTAACGTTAGCACTGTGCCTGTGTTCTGTTGAACTGGGATGGCATCTGTAGACAAGATGAGCTGGAACGTGGACAAAGTTTGAACAGCGATGGCCATATTTCTCAACCCTGATTTACAATTCACAAACGAAGATGGACTATCACACCACATGCACAGTAACTGTTGCAAAGCACAGCGAAAACCTCAAATAAGCATTATAAAACGCAGGAAATGCACACAATATAAGCAGGGCAGGGGTGCATGGGGAAACTGGATAGCGCTGTGCAAAATTACTACGGCTGGTAAATTTCCTGAGGGAGATCAAGTCAGTATAACTAATTAGTTCATTATATCAAAAAGCAAGGGCAGATCTTTTCAGTCTGGTTTTAAAACCAGAGCAGTATTTGATGCTTCTTCTACTGTGAAACAGCGTGCCTCCTGTAGCTTGGCCCAGCCCACACTCTTTCTCCTTCCCGGAGATCAATGGTCTCTATTAATGTCAGTCCCCCACTTCATCCAAAGGAGATGGATTTTTGATTTGCATTAGAGGGGAGTAGTGCAGAGAGACAGTTGAAGCTGTTTATAGATTTTTAATCACCGAGGACGTGCATGGCTGCCTCAGAGGGAGAAAGGATTTGGTAATTATTAGCTCTTCTGTATTATTGTATTTGGCTGGCTGGGGGCGAGACGCATATGGATTTTTTTTTTTTGTCACAGATCTGGAGAGAAAATGTTTAGCTGCCATCTGAAAGGCCTGTTCTAAAGTCAGAATCCTTTTTGATTCGTTTTTGTACTTTAACCTTCTTGCAGATACAGCTCTGGCCAAAAGTTTGGCATCACCTAGAATTTTAGGATTGAGACATAATTAAAATAAAAAAAAACCTATATGAACATAATTTAGATATTTTATTTAACATCATGTAACCAAAAAAAACTACAAAATGATATCGCAAAAGTCTAGCGGAAGCCATAATAGTACTACAGTATTTTATTTAATTATTAGTTTATTTAGCAGACGCCTTTATCCAAGGCAATTTACAGAGACTAGGGTGTGTGAACTATGCATCAGCTGCAGAGTCACCTACAACTAAAAAGGACGGAGCACAAGGAGGTTAAGTGACTTGCTCAGGGTCACACAATGAGTCAGTAGCTGAGGTGGGATTTGAACCGGGGACCTCCTGGTTACAAGCCCATTTCTTTAACCACTGGACCACACAACCTCCTTATGTTAGATTTAAAATTTGTCAGTTTTTGCGTTAAGCATATGGAAAACTACAAAGCGGTATGCAATTCAATATGTTAACCTAACAATATTCAGCAGGTTTCATTCGACTTTATGAAGCAAAATTAGTTCATTCAGCTGTTCACTGAAGAAACTCCTTTCATCGCCCAAGAATTCTTTTGTTATCAACGCAAGAGGTGACTAGTCTGTCTGCAAGTGCGGGACCTGTAAATCTGAGGTTCTAGCGTATGAATAAATAAACGAATCAATAAATAAATAACCACCTCCTAGCTGAACAACAGAAGGGACAGGTCAAGATCAGGGCACTGGTGGAGCGTCGATCTTTAGAACGACGCTTAAAACAGTAATTACAGCACCGAGGTGCTTACCTGCAGACAATTCCTCTGCAAATGCTCTGCAATCCAGAAGATTTACAAAGCTGGCAAGCCCGAGTGGATGCAGCTGAACCTCATATAACACAGCAGCAAAACACTTAAACAGGCTAGTGCCGCCTCAAACATTTTGACGCCGGTAACCCCCTTAAAAAAAAAAATAAATAAATAAATAAAAAAAATCAATTTTCAATTAGTTCGTGGGAAAGACCTAGTATGGAATGCCAGTGAGGGGGTTTACAGTGATAAGCCCAGGCTTTTAAGACAGATGAGATCAAACCTTTTTTTAAAAAAAGAAGAAGAAAAAAAAAGAGCAGGCTTGCATTATTTGTACTGGCCGATGAAAGACAAGAGGATAAATCAGGTTTGGTCTTGATGACGGGACGTAATTATCGGGTGTTTTTTTTTTTTTTTTTTAATTTAGTCGTCGCCAATGATTTTTACCCCAGTTTTCTCCCCAATTTGGAATGCCTAATTATTATTTGCTGCAACCCCCGCGCCGACTCGGGAAACAGCGTGTCCTCCGAAACGTGTCCTGCCAAGCCGTCTTTTTTCACCCTGCAGGTCTACAGTAAAGCCTCCAGACCCATAGTGCCAGAGGACAACACAGATCTGAGTGGCTTTTACAGCAGACCCGCAGGCGCGCTGTCAGCTACAGGAGTCGCTGGTGCGCGGTAAACCAAGGATTACCCTGCCGACCTGAACCCTCCCCTCCCGGGCGGCGCTCGGCCAATTGTGCGCCGCCCCCTGGGAACTCCCAGCCATGATCGCGATGGCATAACTTGGACTCGAACCAGCGATCTCCAGGCTATAGGGCGCATCCTGCTTTCCACGTGGAACACTGGATGTGCCACTCGGGAGCCCCAGACGTTTTTTATTTTAACACAAGATAGCGTAGCCCAAGCCGTGGCAGATCCCATCATTACCATCATCAACCAATTCCATTTCTGTAGCTCCTTTCACGTAGTGCAGCATCAAAGGCTCTTTACAATAATACAGGATAAATAAAAGAAAGCAAGTAAATATCAACACAATCGATTGATCCGCCTGTCTGCTTCTGATGTGGCGCCATGCTACTGCAGTGTATATTAGTGATACCATCGGGATGTCTTTGGTATCGTAAAGTGTCTTCTGGGGGTAAACCCGCACTTGTCCAGCCAGCTCAGAAGGTACAAAGATCCGAAGATGCTTTGGGTCAGGCCTGCCCTGTGGTGCATTGCCATTATCTGCTCCCACAAGCCTCTGGGGTCACTGGTCACTTAAGCCCTGTTCACACTTGTATAGGAACGATACTAGTAAAATTTGTTCTAGTTCAGAATATACCGATACGATACCACTTTCTGTCCTAACTCTCACTTTTCAACACCAGTACAAGACCGATAGTGTTGCGATGTACCTGTCCACATTTAAACTGTCTTATGTTGCTTCGCTTACATCGAAGATATTCTGTATGACATCAAGATACTCCGTCTCACTGCGGGCAAAGGGTTGTGGGATATAGAGAGCTCGGGAGAAGATTTTCTATTGAGGGTCAGTGGAGCGGTGTTGGATTAAGCTGCTCTCAGATGTGAACAGGCGCTGCGATACTGTTCAACAACGATGCCGGTATAAAAGTGTAAGTGTGAATAGAGCTTTAAAGGGGCAACAGAAATATGCAAAAGCCTTACAGTTAAGCAACTCTAAATTAATTTTTCTTTGAAAAAGCCAGAGCACAAGCTGAATTTATGTGATTTGATACATTTCAAGTCGGTATTTCTTCACAGAAAAAAAAATGTAAATCCTCAGTTTTGGCTGCAAACTGCTGCATCCCTATTTTGAGGGCAGTCAAGTTAGACGTGCCCGTAATCAGAGCAGTGAAATTTCACACCGGCTATGAAGCTCAACACACAGAAAATGGAGCTCTATTGTCACTGTGGGGAGGAAAACACAGAGAGATATATAATTTGTAGGCTTCAGCCTCTTATTTTATATTGAGGAGTCATAAAAGCATCCGAAGGGCTGTATTTGCAGAGTTACATTTAGACTTTTGCGGTTAACAAAAATAGATTAAGTTATCATAACAATACAGTTGAAGAGAACCTTAAAATAACAGGCAGATGCCAGTTAAAAATGCTGCAAAAAAATTACAAAGTAGCCTGTGCTCAAACGAGGACAATGGCACTTAATGGGTAATAGGGGTACCATCAATCTATAACAAGCTTTGTTACATTATGTCAAAATATAAGTGTTCCCAACTGTGGTGTCAGCTTGCCAATGGCGGGTATGGGAGCTGCCCTTGCGTTACACTTGCCCCTCAATACAAAACTGAAGATCATGTGTTTGGGGGGCAGTTGCAGGTAAGCAACAAAAGGACTAGGAGCTGGGTGTCTATCGGCAGATTCTCCAGTGTTAAAGCTTCTTTCCTGCTTACTGCTGCAGTCGTAGCTGAATTTGTCACCAGACCCTTGAGCAGTGAATGTTTATTGGCCGCAGCCAAGGCACTTCTTAAAATTCAGACTTAAGTTTTCTGCACTAAGAGGTTTCATCCGGAGTTGTCTCCATGGGAACCGAGGAACATTCCAGCCCCAGGAGGCGCATTCTCATTGGTTGTCAGCTTGAGGATCCTGGACAGGCATCGATGGAGTGTTTTAAGGCCTAATTGGGAGGCTTATCTTCAACTGGAAAGACAAGTGTGCAGAAAGGAAGAAGGGTCATTCTGTTGGGTCTCGAGCGTTTTTGATTGGGCAAGCTCTTTGTGTGTTGATGATTTGCCAATACTGTAATCACCGTTTTTCTATTTGTGTTTCTTTTAGTAGAGGGAGTGCTACCGTTCCAGATTGAGAAGTTGCAATCATTTGCCCTCATGGTTCTGATGAATCTAAACTGTAATTTGTGGTAGAAAAAACACATTTCAACAACAGCAGAGACATCCACAATTCGTTCAATGTAAAGACTTTTCTCATACCTCTTATTAAAATCAACCTAGCCCTGAAGCGTTGTCTTTTATTATTTGAAAATATTCAGGATTGTCATTCCATGCAACCTCTCTTTTAGGTACCAGTGTCTTATAACAGATCAAATCCAGTCAAGGTCATTTACTATCAAAGTCATTTCAATGTGTTCTCTAACTCCTCCACAGACATGTCAACACCAGTGAGACCCCTGCTGAAAAACCTTGGGATTAATGAAAAACCAGGGCAACTTACAATTGTTACAAGATATCACGTTATTTTTACATACAATTACCCATTTATACAGTTGACCCTCCGGTCAAGAGTCCAATAATCAGATATGCGTCACACTCGTTTTAACCGTCACTGAAGTCACAATTTTACAAGGTCGGATATGTGAGTGCTGACTGTAGTGCCACTTCCATTGAGACTGACCATGTGGAAACAGGTCTAGGGATTGATGGCTCATTTGTAAGAGCTGTAAACCGAAGCAGGGCGAGATGAATGAAGCAGTTACCAAGAAGAGCAATGGAATTGGTGCACTGTACATTTTCTACCAACGACCTAAGCAACAAGGCGAGGGGAAAAAAATAAAAATAAATAATAATCAATATTTCTTTTACGCCTTCTTTAGTTTTTAATGGAGCAGACAGTAATAAATTCTGGCGGCCGATAATAGACAATGCGATGCAGTGTTGCAGCGATGGAAGTTTGCCCGTTGATCTGGGAAGGTTCTGTCGTATTATTTCCCACACAAATGCAGCACAAGAAAGCTTCTCCGAGACAGACTTGTCAGAGCCACGTTCCTTCACGACTGAAACATTCCCTTTCACTCACAGCCCCACAGATCTTCCAGCCAGCTGATTTAAGAATCCCCAGGGGTGTCTGTGGGTGTAAATAAATACATGTACTGTGCTGTAAAGTGTTGTAGCTCTCATTCCCCTCAAGGGAGATGCCATTTCCCAGCCTTGCAATTAGCATCCACTGGCTGTTTTGCTGTTTGCGTTTTTATCCAATGTGGCTCAACTGTTTTCGATATAAATTAAGTTCCTCCCACACACATTGTATGGGGTGACAGCCGCAGGATGTGACAGCATTGTCATTTGTTTTTAAACGAAATTCCCAGCCTGCCTTTGGAACTTCCGAAGTCCCAGAATCCCCCAGTGACCATAAGCGCCCCGCGCACACGTAAGGACTGTTTCTCTGCTTCTTTATATTCTAACATAGTGTCACTGAGGTGTGCTGAACTGGAGAACATTGCATTTTGCACAGTGTTAAAAGCAGTGTATAGAGTACATGATATAGGCTTTCAGAAGCACTGCTATAGAGTGATAGAGGTTGCGTTTTGAACACTGTGGTTTGTATCTGTTTTGCTGTGTAATGTTATACGCTAAGTGATGTTTTGTGACCTCTGGTTTATATACACATAGATGTCTTTACACTCAATAAGGCTGAACCAGCGCCTTGAACACACACAAAAACACGTCCATCACAATAGCTTGATGAAACTGACACGTGATTGGATGAGCTGGCTGTGGCTTCCTGGCACCTAATCACTTCCTGTTGGAATGAAGCCTGTTGAACTGAATGGAAAGGCAAGGGCTGGGTGTGAGCGGTTGTGATGTAAGTACATGTCTTAGGCAGATGTCAGCATTGTTAAGTGATCAGCCATGATGGGGGCTTGGTTCTAGGTCAGATTCCCTCCAGAACGTGACCAAAATTAAAAGGAAGTAATTAGGTACCGGGAATCTATGGTGTTTTAAGTAAAATAAAATTAATAAACAGTGATCATGTGACCCGTAAGAGGGGAAGGAATGGATTTTTGAAAGCCTTGGTTAGCTTTCTCTTTTTGGGTCACCCTTTGAGATGAGATTCCTTACCCTGTGTCTCAGGAAGTTTGTGGCTAATGAGAGGTTGCATTACCCTCAGAAGATTAACCCTGTGTTGTAGTTAAGGAATAATCCATCCGGAGAAATTGACTCTAGCTCACTCAAGAGCTCCTTGATATTTACCTGAGCAATGCAAGCAAGACTTCTGGTTGCCGATCCAGCTGGGCTGTAACAGTGTTGTTTTATGACTGCACTTTCATACTTTTTCACAAGCCGTTTTTAGGTAGATCGGGTCTTGGTAATACTGCAGAAGAAAAAACTAATTTAAATAAAAAGTAATTGAATCGTTTTATACAAGCTCTACTGGTTTCTTCAGAGCTGTATCTGTTCTGTCTTGAAATGTTGCTTTGATGAGACAGGTACCTGTGAAAAGGAGACAGCTTTCAAGTTTAACGGGCAGCGTTGCGTGATGCATTGCCCTTGTGAATTCTGACTGCTGTCAGTGAGATGGGATGAAGCTCTGTCGCAGTGAATGCAGACGAGTCTGGCTCTTGTGCACAGAGGATAAGACGCCCGTTTGCAGTGTGTGTGGCCCAGCCTCCGCCCTGTTATTTTGGTTCTGTGACCCGGATCTCACAGGTTGGCTGTGGTCGATCCTGAGGTTAAAGATCAAAGGGGGAAGAGTGCATCAGGCAGTGTTGTGGACATATAAGGTTCCTTGTTTAAACTGCGGCCCAACATCCACTGATCGTGTCTGTCTGTCACACTCTACATGGTAGAAGAACTATCTTGAGTTTCTAACACATTCTCCTCGTCTCCTATAGACCTTGCAGACTGCACTGGCGCTTTATTCACACGTTTCTACTGCTCATCTTACTGAGCACTTTTTCACGAGTGCTTCACCGAGCAAATTGAAGGGTTATCAATTTGAACTCGGAGATTATGAGGCATATGCGCGTGCACAGGGCTTTCAGAAAAAAAATCGGATTACTTTTGGGGGAGAGAAATTAAACAGTCTGGAAACAGACTGAACACCTGGGCACTATTACAGTTCATTATTCACGTCTGCATTCGTGATTCTAGGGCTTTTAACCTCATCTCTCGTCTCACCGACTGGAGACAGAATCCATAACGGCATCACACAACACTGCCTGTTACAGGAATAAGTTACCCTACCAGCATGGCTTGATCTGCCTGATTCTCTTGACAACCAATCCACTTTGAAAGCTCAGTAAGGGTATTAAAATGTGGTCCAATATCCCTGCTGTTCTTGTTTTTCTGGTACTGTTTCCTAAAATGTAAGAATTTATTTATTTATGGGCCTTTGTTCTCAGTAGGTCAAAAGGGAATTAAATTCAATTAACAGAAATCTTTTGCAAGAGATATATTGCAATATATATATATATATATATATATATATATATATATATATATATATATATATATATATATATATATATATTTCTGCTATATCTTTTAAATTTACCAGCAGTTTCATTTATAGTGCATTATGTGGCTGTTCTTTCGTTGTACTTTGCTGCCCTCTTGTGACACAATCTGATATTGCAGCCCTATAAAAACATAAGTGGAGAGTGTATTAGATTTGCAAGACAAGCCATTTCACTTGATGTACTGATTTGCAAGCCTGGTCGTTGCGCTGTGTTGGAAATATCCATAGTCCATTGAAAACACCTGCATTTCTAGGGCAGTTTTCAACGACTGCATCCAAAAAAACATGCCCAGTTTTACGCTTTAATATGGGTGTCTGCTTTAGTTTAGCCTTCAATGTATCCTCACTAATATTTACTATACTGAACGCATAAATGAACATAAGCGACAAAATATTCTACTGATCTTATAATTAAGGAAGACGGGTAGCATTTTTGTATATAGACCTACTGTAATGTGCTGACCTTGAGTTACAGCAGCTCCCGTATATGCTTCAAGTTCTCCTCTGCTTGTTGGTTTCATGTCTTGTTGTTGGTGTCGGTAGCTGCATGCTGACCTTTGCCTCGCTGTGTTTAAACATAATCTTCAGGTTTGAACAACACCAGCAGCGGAGCGACTAATCTGATGAACAGGAGCGACCGGGGTCAATTCCTGTTTTTTATTTACAATTCCTTTTTAAAAATCAATTTCCAATTCCCTTTAAATCAATTCCAACACATCATTGATCAAAATTGCAGTTAGTCATATGCTGTTAAAGTGAGCTTCTCGCGGTGGCAACAAATTACTTCAGTTGAAGTCGCTGTTTGTCAATGAAATTGGCTTAAAATTAAAACAGTTGAACAATCGCAACAATTACGTCTCTAAAATGTCAATTCCAATTCCTTCAAAAGGGGGATCATAAGTTATTATGTCGTATCATCTCTTGATATAATAAAAAACATTTCACATCGTCTGAGTAGCTTGAACCCAAACTGCACGAACATAAAAAAACAGCTTCAGAAACTTTATAAAACTGGCTTACTATATTTTCATACCCGACAGCAGTACCAAAAGATACCACAGGTTGTCTCTCTGGTAACATTAAGAATCTTGCATTTGCTCCAAGTTTTTTTTTTTTCTGTCAGGTGATATAGACAGTAGACATAGAAAATGTTTTTGTCGTCCTAGCCACAGATAGAGTAATGGGAAACGGCAAATATACCACGGACATTTTCCATGCTAAACATTTACAAGTCTTGTCTGTTTTATAAAATAACACATGGGTTGAAACAAGACTCCCGTTGCACAGCAGTTTCACCCATTCCAGGTTTTACTACGAGCTTGATAAGTCGTAGTGTGTAGGTAACAAGCTCAGGTGTGTCTTATTAAACTCATAGTAAAACCAGGAGTGGATCAGACTGCTATGCGATGAGAGTCTTATTGTCATCCTTGTAACAGTGATTGAAGGGGTGGTTTTATTTACAAAGCTGGCAAACTGGAGATTTAGTTACCTACCTATACCCTTACTTGAACTGATAATGTATTAATGAGACCTTTTTACTTGTTATCAGCTCTTAAACAGCTGCCAATTTCAAGCTAGCTGTAACATTTTTATGACTAACTTGAACTCTGCAACTGTTTAAGAGCTGAAAACAAGTTTGAAGGTCTAATTAAGCAAATTATTAGTTCTATGAAGGATTTAGTTAAGAGATTGAGAGCTAAGTTGGAATGAAAACCAGCAGACACAAGGGGTCCCGAGGACCTGGTTTGAGAAACCCTGCTATAAAGCAATACATCCAATTATAATGCCAAAGCCATATCAGACCAATCCCTTTATTTTAGGTAATGCTGCGGTCTGCTAAGAGACCTCTGGATAATATATAGCCTTGTATTGTCACTGCATCCAAGATATATATATATATACATATATATATATAGATATATTGTAAAGTTCAGGCTCCTGTTAAAGTCCCTCAGAAATGCACACAGACATTTCAAAGGGGTGATATCCGAGGAGGATGAAAAGAGATGCTTTCTATTCTCTATCCATTAGTCAGCAACCTACAGCACTTTGAAAGAAACTGGACAGGAAACAGGCAGAACATGGATTTGTTTTGCTTTTATCTGCAACGCGTGAACTTTTCGAAATAACAAGCTGGAACATACCTCATTATGATCCCCCCCGCCCCCTCGCCCCCTTTCGCTTTTAAAGAGCGGTGTTGCAAGCGGCGGCTTTTAAACATACCATACCGAGCCATTAATGGCAAGAAAACAAAAGCCTCAGCGTTGCAGAGCGCTAATGTGGGCTCATGCGCTGACCCTGGCAATCCAGAACAAACACACACAGTTATTCAGCACAGATCCACTTTGCAGACAGGCAGGCTCACAACGGAAGAGGCCAGGAGGCTCAGCCAGCAATGAGTCATGCAGTCAGGGGCTCGCTGGTTTGAAGCGTGGTTGTGTTGAGTTTGCAGATCTTTGCAGGAGGGCCCTTAGCGCTTGGTGGTTTTTTATTTTATTTTTATTTTTTTATAAAACTTTTATAAAAGTTGTTGAGGACTCAAAACTGTTTCCTGGTTGTTTGTCGCTCCAGTAGTTATGAAACATTAACAGCTGGACTTCCCGAAAGACCTGAATTAAATTACTACTGTGCTACTATTATGGCTTCCGGTAGACTTTTGCGATATCGTTGTGTAGTTTCTTGGATTACATGATGTTAAATAAAATATCTAAATTATGTTCATATAGTTGTTTTTTTTAATTGTCTCAATCCAAAAATTCTAGGTGATGAAAAACTTTTGGCCAGAGCTGTACTGTGTTAAGCTGCGAGAAAATAACTAAAAGGCTGAATAATGAATGACTTTGCTTGACTTTTGGAGGAATCCTTTTCAGGTATAATCATTATCTATCCTGATGTTTAATCCCTGCTGTATTCAATAATGGAAAAATACAATACACCCCTACAGGGACTCGGTGATATCCAGTTTACAGGGCTCTGTTAATTGGACCGCATTTATACTACAATATCGAGCGACTAAGCTTAACCCCTTCGCAAAAGCCCTGTGGTTTTTAATATGTGTTTTAATTAGTTAAAAGACACTTTGCAAAGCTGTAGTGTAATAATGGATTTTTGAAGTTTAATGAAGCATATGGGGAGGCAGTAATTAAAGTTGTATGCAGTCTTACAGATTTGTTTTGTTCTGATTAAGCTGTGTTGGATTATTGAGTAGATTAGTTTTGGGGGAAATGAAGCAGACAGTGTTTAATTAAAGAGAATACAAAATGAAAAGCAAGCTACGGTATATATCCTTTTACTTTACTTAAAAAAAAAAAAAAAAAAAAACTAAAAAAAAAACATATGCCTTGCAGTTTAAATTTTGGACATGTAGCAGGTTGGGAGTAATAAATACAGCCAGACAAACCATTTGGGTCATTGTGTTAAGTTGCAAATGGCAGGCAAATTGCCCCTTCCACAATGCATTCATTTAGCAAAGTGGTGGTTCAAGCAGGGAACTCACTTTTTAAGCTAGATTAAAATCGTAAACAGCAAGCATATTATGCACCTTCATTTCCAGAACATTCGTCAGTTGAATGGCAAGTATCTCATTCGTCATTCGATAAAAAAAACTCGTCCAATGATCAGCCAGAAAGGGCTGTATATACCTTGATCCATTACGTCTCCACTGTGCGCCAGAGTGCGCCTCCTCCTCCCCAGCCTCCACCTGCTTTTCGGCTTCGTCTAACGGGGGAGGGCAGCTATCCTGCCCCCCTGTTCATGGCTTCCCCACAGTCAGCCTCTCCACTGTCAGCAAGCTACATTATGGTCACGGGTACCTCGAAGGGCGAGGTCAAAGATGTAATGGAAATGTGTGTGACGTAGTATTTGTTGTGCAAGCTTTAATAAATATGGTCTCTTATCGCATGCGTTTTCCTGACTGAACATGGGTGATGTGCTTTCACTATGCTTTATGTGCCCCCAGTGGAACACAGCCCCAAGGGGTTTGAGACAACAGGGCTTAAAGTGTGAAATGAGGCGTTCTGTAAGAGATCCAAAGAGTCAGTGAAGGGCCTGGACTGGTGTCGGCATGCAGCAAGGTTCTCAGTAAACATCGTGCCAGCTTTGCTAATTGGAATGGCTAGGCCATCTGTTCAGCTCATTCTGAGAGTGCCAGTACAGCGTGGGCATGGGCTGCAGCTGCACATCAATGTATTTATTCATTCATGTATTTATTTATTTATTTAAATCACTTGACTGGTGCAGTTTTGTAAAGCTGTGCAGCCTGGCGAGTGTTTTATTTGGTTGGAGCAGTTACTTCCTTTATAAAGTTTTATAAGCATGGCAAAGTGTAGATAAAGCATAACAGTGAAAGCATGGTAAAGCACAGGTAAGCGTTGTGAAGCACAGAGAGTTGTGATAAAGCATAGGGAAGCATTGTAAAGCACAGAGAGGTCTGGTAAAGCATAGGGAAGCATTGTAAAGCACAGAGAGGTGTGGTAAAGCATAGGGAAGCATTGTAAAGCACAGAGGTCTGGTAAAGCATAGGGAAGCATTGTAAAGCACAGAGAGGTATGGTAAAGCATAGGGAAGCATTGTAAAGCACAGAGAGGTCTGGTAAAGCATAGGGAAGCATTGTAAAGCACAGAGAGGTCTGGTAAAGCACAGGGAAGCATTGTAAAGCACAGAGAGGTCTGGTAAAGCATAGGGAAGCATTGTAAAGCACAGAGAGGTGTGGTAAAGCATAGGGAAGCATTGTAAAGCACAGAGAGGTGTGGTAAAGCATATGGAAGCATTGTAAAGCACAAAGAGGTGTGGTAAAGCATAGGGAAGCATTGTAAAGCACAGAGAGGTCTGGTAAAGCACAGGGAAGCATTGTAAAGCACAGAGAGGTGTGGTAAAGCATAGGGAAGCATTGTAAAGCACAGAGAGGTCTGGTAAAGCATAGGGAAGCATTGTAAAGCACAGAGAGGTCTGGTAAAGCATAGGCAAGCATTGTAAAGCACAGAGAGGTCTGGTAAAGCATAGGGAAGCATTGTAAAGCACAGAGAGGTCTGGTAAAGCATAGGCAAGCATTGTAAAGCACAGAGAGGTCTGGTAAAGCATAGGGAAGCATTGTAAAGCACAGAGAGGTGTGGTAAAGCATAGGGAAGCATTGTAAAGCACAGAGAGGTGTGGTAAAGCATAGGGAAGCATTGTAAAGCACAGAGAGGTGTGGTAAAGCATAGGGAAGCATTGTAAAGCACAGAGAGGTGTGGTAAAGCATAGGGAAGCATTGTAAAGCACAGAGAGGTGTGGTAAAGCATAGGGAAGCATTGTAAAGCACAGAGAGGTCTGGTAAAGCATAGGGAAGCATTGTAAAGCACAGAGAGGTATGGTAAAGCTCAGGGAAGCATTGTAAAGCACAGAGAGGTCTGGTAAAGCATAGGGAAGCATTGTAAAGCACAGAGAGGTATAGTAAAGAATATATTAAAAAAAAAAAAAAAAAGGCAAACCATAGTGAAAAATCGCCATGACCCGGTGCCGTATTGCGCATGGATTTTAGACTGAAGCGATTTAAACATCATACCGGATTCCAGAATATACAGGTTCCGGATTGCAGAGGGTACCACACCATTCATTTCAATAGGGATTTGGTTGGTACCCACAAATTGTACAGAATGCCGGTTTGTAGCGATCACGCAACCACTCTCCTCACTCACACTCCATGGATATCAGCAGGTATCCGTGAAATGGAAGGGGTGGAGTTTTTGTTTGCAACAGTTCTTCCGGTCTAAATCATCAGGTTTGTCAGGTCTGAGCAAACCGTGCGCTTTCCCCTCTGGGCTGGGGGTATTAGGCGTTGTGAGGCGATGTCTCGGAAATCAAATTAGCTAAAGAGCAGTTTGATCTCAACACTTGAGTGAATTTATTACTGCCAGGTGCTGCATCAGCTCCGAGGACAGAGAGTGAGTCGAAAATATGATGACATTCGCTGCTTGTCTGGTCTGTGTGTTTGTGAGTCTGCCCTCTGTGGAGAAGACTGCTCTGAAATCTTTTTAACGCTGGTGTTGATTAGAGGCTCGCTGCCCCCTGAACAGCTTCAGTGGCAGAAAGACATTACCAGTAATCCGCAGGCTTGTAACTACAAGCACTGGAGAAGACGTCTCCTTCTGTTCAGAAAGCACTCAAGCAGACCGCTGAGAAATTTGAAAGGCAACAAACGTGACAGAATTCATAATTCTTTCTTTCTTATGAAATACATGATATGGTGCATATGAAAATAGAAAAAAAAGAAAGAAAAGAATATACGATTATTCGGTATTGTTTGTTTGTTTGTTTATCTTTCTTTTTAATATGCACCAAGATGCACTATAATATTAACGTGACCCATTTTGTTTGTACATAATCTTTGTCACTTGATCGCCTCGCGTTCTTACACAGCTGTCTTTTTTTACTGACCCGCCAGGAGACTTGACTGCTCAGCAGTTTATGCGCGCCAGAGGCTTTATTTTGTATGTGGTTCTACATAATTCATGAGGGATAATGCATATGTAGATCGGAGGGCTGTGATTGGATGGCTGTGCCCGTGCCCGGAATCCATGTGTAAATAAATTAAAGACTGAGTGGAGGTTGACAATTTCCAACACGCATGACCGAGCCGGGTTACAGCTTCTACCTGGCCGAGTTACGCTAACAACTCGGCCCCCTGTGGATATTTTTTAATCTGGCTTTGTCATTTTGTGGCTGGGAACTTTGGATTTTAGAAGACTAGATTTCTAGACTAGACTTGAGGTTTGATACAGCAGAGTTGCCTCAAACTAGGTCTCCTGGCTGGAAACACTTTCAAGACGCTGTTCCTTAAAAAGTGGCTTTGTGTTCGCACAGCGTTAGAGTGACCAGCTGTTCTAGAAGAGCCTGCCAGTTATTCCTATGGCTTTGCTGCGCCTCAGTGGCATCCCAGGGGTGCAATGCCACAGGGAAACCAATTGATGGACATGGTTTAACCCTTTGCTGGCCAATATATTTAACATTAAGAAAATATGCATTACATAATTATGGGAACCTACCCAGGGCAGTAAAGGGCACATTGACTTGGCCACATTGACACAAGTAGGCTCTATCCCAGGGTGCACCAGGGTGTCCTGCACATCCTCCAGTGGCCTGAACTCAGCCTGGGCTCGCCTCTCCACCGCAGAGCTTGCTCTGTAGCTGAACGGTAAGACTTTTGTCTTTGAGCCGTATGGTTTGCGGTTCAGCCCGTGTCTTTTCATTCAATTCAGTGGGCTGAGATGCCAATTCATTACAAGTTTCATAGGTCTGTGCACATTCCCACCCCCCCCCCACAGAAATAGTTCAAGTAGCTTTTGTACGACAATCTTTGTCTACTTGACTTAAGTTTCTTAACAGTTTTGCCTCTGCTGCCCTGTACGGTCAGGGTCCGGTGCTGGTTTCACTGGTAGCTTACCTCCATGACATCAGCACGTCTGCAGGTTAAAAGCAATGCGTGCCGTTTAAAATAAAACCAATGAATTACATCTATAATTGAACACGACTGCACAGCTATAGCCAGAAGTTTTGCATCACCTAGAATTTTAGGATTGAGATATAATTAAAAAAAACAACAACAAAAACCTATATGAACATAATCAAGATCTTTCATTTAACCTCATGTAATCAAAGAAACTACAAAATGATATTGCAAAACTGGAAGCCTAATAGTAGTACAGTATTTCATGCATTTCGAAATGTCACATTTTTCAATTTTTGTCAGTATAGGGAAAACTGCAAAGCGGTCTGTAATTCATATATGTTAACATTATTCAGCAGGTTTCATTCGACTCTATGAAGCAAAATTAATTAATTCTATAGGGGGATGCAAAACTTTTGGCCAGAGCTGTATGTACAGTTTAATCAATGTAATTTGCTGTGTGTCAATATTCTTGCATTTTTTTTTTTAAATCAAATTACAATTTTCAATCTGTATTTGAAATGTATTTAAATGTATTTAACTAGGATAGGACCCTTGATATATATATACCTCTCATTTCCAAGGTGACCCTGGTGATTTTAAGGAGGTCCTATGCAGAGTGGCTGAGTTATAAAAAAATTACGGCGTGCTTGATATGAATTTGCTGGGACTTGAAGCAGCACACTTACTTATGATTTGAGCAAAGACCACAAGGGGGCACTGTGGCTTAAGCACTGTTTCAGTTTGAACTTTGCGATGTGAGATCTTTCTGCTTCAGCCACGGAACTAGAAAATGGGCGAGTAAATATTTGTTGATGTGTTTCAGTTCTAACGTTACAGCCAAGTGCATCAATATGCACTGTTCCGGAGAAGCTTAAGTAGCATAACTGTGACTGGTAATGGGATGTTTAGAGGCAATATTATTATTAAATTAGAAATCAGCTCATTTGCCATGGCAATGTTCATCTGATTGAATCTCATTTTACACATATTACAGAGTACTGCATCTATGGACAGGAGTCAAAGTGATTCTCAGTAAAAGCACATGCTCCTTTCAAGCAGTTAGAATAAGACAAAAACATCATCTTAAAGGTAAAAGCTGTATGTCTATACTGGTGTTGTGTTATTTTGTGGTATGCGTTAAAAAGTGGTACACCGTGTACTGCACTTGCCTGGGCTTGCACAAATGATTTTAGCTCAGAAAACAAGGAAACGCCCATCTGAAAGAGGGTACAATCTGAGTTTGGCTCAGAAAGTTCTTTTTAATATAATTTTTTTTCACAATTGACCAAATTTATGTGACTTTAACTGATGAGCAACACATTGGGTTATCTAAAATTAACACATGATTTCGTGGGTGAACTACAGTCTGCCTTGTTCATGGTGATTTGTGCAGCAGTCAATCACAGCACGGACAGCGTACCGTTTTCAGAAGTTACACGGGTCAAGTTTTTGGTACGTGTACCACATTCTGACAATGTACCACATTCTGACAATGTACCACATTCTGACGATGTACCACTTTCTAGTCCTATACCTTTTTCCTGTATTGGGAGTTGCCTGCCTGCCTGCCTGCCTGATCCTATGGGGGAGTAGCTGTGTATAAACCATTAAATACGGATAGCTTTTATATAAAAAAAGGCATATAATCTTGGATCATTCCTATTGGCAATTGAAACATAAGTACAAAATAACAAAACACTGCACTGCCCTCAGAATAATATGAAACTCACATTACCCTGGACATAATGCTGTCATAGCAACACTTATTGCAGTCTTGCTTGAATGATTCTCCCTTATGCGCTGATTGCGTCCGTCTGTCTGTCACACTCTGCATGGTGAACACAGTAACTGCCTTCATTTTGCAACGATCTCCACCAAACGTTTACTGCACACGCCTTGCCTCCTAAATACGTTTCGGATTGTATTTGGCCCTAATCCTCAGTTTGATACATTTTTTACCTGCTTGCTCTGTCTTTCTTTTTTTTCCTTCTCAACCCTAAAGCTGGGATTGCTGTGGCCTCATTTTTCAGATTATAAAACAGGATTCTTCACGCCTCCTGTCGGCGCTATGTCCAAGCCCCTTCCCAATGCCTTAGAGTCATGTTATAAAAGTTGAATTACCATGCTATTATAATGCCATGTGAAGCTATAACAGAGGTCAACCTCCGTGCTCCAGTCTAAGGAAGACCTTTCAGCCTCCACACAGTGACTGTGATTCTGTTTGCCAGCTTGTATCGCGATCTGGCTGGAAGGCAAAACAAATTGTGAGCAGTCATTATGAGAATTCAAAATTCAAGAAGGCTGTGTGACCACTCCTTCACCACAGTACGTTTGCATGATAATTTTGCAGTGTTACGTTTAGCATGGACATGGCGTCTAATATGTTTTACCATACCTCTCTGGGTTTCATAAAGTTTACCCTGCTTTCTCTAGGCTTTATTACACTTTGCAATGCTTTGACCAAAGTAAACTTTTATATAAGAGCTTATTTTCTTCCAAACATACAAATAAAATGATATATTATAATAAAAAAGATAATAGCTACAATGTGCATTAGATGAGCAATACTTGAAGATAATATCCTTAAGGAATAGAAAGAAGACAAGCGTTGAATTGACAAATTTACAAAACATGGGATAAAAGTCCAATTGAAACTTTCCATTTAGAATTTTGTAAAAACATTTTACATATACATTTTACATGGTTGGGAGAAACTCCCCCAACCATGCGTGTCGGGCTGAACTCGGTCGCTTCCCCTTACTGCTACCCATTGAAAAAAGAGCAGCCAAATTCTGGGTTCATCTGAGCCAGGCTGAGCCACACTCCTACGAGCACAAAGCATCCCAGAGCAACCAGCTCTGCTCAGAGAGGGACCCCCTGAGACAACTAGCAAAGAAACACCAGCCTGGCAACATAGCCAATGACAAAATGACAGCAATAACATTTAAACCCATTGATCACAATAATAAAATGACATACATTGAGCATCGGCATAATGAAACAAAATTAATTAACAAATTGGAATGCTATCGGGCCCTGAACAGGGACTTCAGCCTGGCACAATATCAAGGTAAAAGATCCCAAACAAAGACAAACCCTAACGAAGTACAGACTCAGTGACCACAGCATGGCTGTCGAAACAGGCCGCCATAAAAAGAGCTGGCTGGCCAGACCAAGCAGGCTGTGCAGTCACTGTGAGCTGGGAGAAGTCGAAACAGAGGCACGCTTCCTGCTGTCCTGCTACAATTACTGCCAAATAAGGGACAGATACCTCCCTAAATTCTCGAGTCAGTTGACCTAGTTTCCACACCTGCCTGACCCTAAGAAACTGCGGTTCCTGCTGGGAGAGGAGGCTCTGACAGCAGAGCGAGCAGCCCAGGACGTGTGTCCCAGCCTGAGGGACAGTGTGGAGACACTCAATAGAACTGCACTGTTTATTCTTAAATTAGACAGGGGGTGGAGGGGTTATATTGTTTACTTTCTGTTAAGAAGGAGGGAGGGGCGGGGGAGGGATTGATATTGTGTGTCATTAACATTTTATTTTATGTCATATTTGTGTTGAAATGCTTTGGCAACATTGGATCACTCCTGTCATGCTAATAAAGCCAGTTTGAATATGAATTTGAATTGACAACAGAACTGGCAGAAGGCACAGGTGTCGTTGTCTATCCATCAACAGCCCAAAGCATTGTTCCATAGTCCAATTTCTGTGTTCTTGTGTATATTTTAGCCTTTTGTTCCCCTTTCTTAACGGAGGTATTCTTACTGCAACACATCCCTTAAGTCCTGATTTCAAGAGTGACCTTCATACTGTTGATTTGATGGACAACGACACCTGTGCCTTCTGCCAGTTCTGTTGTCAATTAAACGCTCGTCTTCTTTCTATTCCTTAAGGATATTATCTTCAAGTATTGCTCATCCTTGTTAGACTACTTTTTGGGTCTTCCAGTCCTGGGTTTGTCAATTACAGATGATGTTTCTCTGTACTTGTTGATTATGCTTCAGATACCACACCTTGAAAATCGAGTGATGCAAGCTATTTCTATTTGTTTATTTAGCAGACGCCTTTATCTAAGGCGACTTAGAGAGACTAGGGTGTGTGAACTATGCATCAGCTGCAGAGTCACTTACAACTACGTCTCACCCGAAAGACGGAGCACAAGGAGGTGAAGTGACTTGCTCAGGGTCACACAATGAGTCAGTGGCTGAGGTGGGATTTGAACCGGGGACCTCCTGGTTACAAGCCCTTTTTTTTAACCACTAGACCACATAGCCTACACTCAATGTTTTTCCTTCTTTATGCAAGTCAAGGTTGTTATAATAGTAGAAAACACTAGTGGAGGCTTTGAGTAAATTGTTGATGCTCATAATGCATCAGAGTAAAAAAATGCAACATGTCTAAGACTTTTGCACAGCACTGTATGTGTGTGTGTGTGTGTGTGTGTGTGTGTGTGTGTGTGTGTGTGTATATATATATATATATATATATATATATATAGCAAACAGCTCTATAACTTAAACAACATCAGTCTCTCATACTATATGAAAAAGGACGGAACCCAAAACGTTGTAGCTAATTATTAAAATAGTGAGTTTTCAGTTTAGAACTTACTATGAATCATGGTATAGCACAGGACTGAATAAATACATATCTTACTATGAATCATGGTATAGCACAGGACTGAATAAATACATATCTTGTCCTGCTGTATATCATGCTTCATAGTAAGTTCATTTCCACTGTGAAACTTGCAGGTCTTATTATTGAAACTTCACTGGAATGAAATCCCAGGAGAAACAATTTCTATAGAAACGCCAGAGCAAATACACCAGCAGCTGAAGAAAAACAACAGTGCCCCCGCTAACCCCACATGTTCAGAACTGACTATGAATAAATTGAGAGAATTCTTCTAAAGAGGATGAAGAAAACACAGCGAACAGGGTTCAGAGCAAACCGAGTAAGTGTTAGACTAGCTAGGAAAGCCGATAATGAGAAATTCCAGCATTGGGATTTATTTTGGTGCTCATGAAAGGCACTTGATTGACAATTCAGGAGACTGAAAGAAAGAGCGTCCTCTCGATTTAGTCACAGAGCTGCGGCAGCACAAGCAGAGGCAAGTTCCTCACAAAGTCCAATCACATAAAAAATCATCAAACCTGACCGGAATTTGAGGCCCCCCCTGGACTGGAGGGAGCTCCCTTTCTCTTAGAGGGTGAGGGGGGGAGTAGTTCAGTCTCTGTGCCTCAAGCCTGCCCTGGACTGGAAGGAGCACACTTTCTCTTAGGGGTGTGAGAGAGGGAGGGAGCAGTTCAGTCTCTGTGCCTCAAGCCTGCCCTGGACTGGAGGGAGCACCCTTTCTCTTAGGGGGGTGAGAGAGGGAGGGAGCAGTTCAGTCTCTGTGCCTCAAGCCTGTCCTGGACTGGAGGGAGCATCCTTTCTCTTAGGGGGGTGAGAGAGGGAGGGAGCAGTTCAGTCTCTGTGCCTCAAGCCTGCCCTGGACTGGAGGGAGCACCCTTTCTCTTAGGGGGGGTGAGGGAGCAATTCAATCACAAATTGTGTGGTGGTTTAATTTTGTCTAGACTGTCCATTTTACCTGACAAGATCTCTAGATGTAAACAGGCTGAATGATTAACATTTATACTTGTGTGTTTATATTTTGTATTCCAAGTTCAAACACGAAGGTGAAGTGTGCCTCTTCCAGTGCAAGATTATTAATACTGTAATCGGAATCGGGCTCGATTGCTCAGCCTCTGTCCCAGAGGACTGGGAGCAATTAGTTAAAAGTGAAGTTCCCTCCCACCAGGGCTAGCCTTGGCTAGTGTCCAAAGATCACATGATGGCACTCCAGCGATGCGAGATCAGAGAGAGAGAGAGAGAGAGAGAGAGAGAGAGTAGGAAGAGAGGCATAAAGCAAGATGATGTGCAGTGAAAGTATGTGCAAGTGTATGTGCGTAGATGCTGCTTTTCAATTCCTCAGCTTATAAAGAGAGAGAGACGCACACAAACCAGCTCAGTCTGTGCTGGAGTGAGTGAGAGGGAAGCAGGCAGGCGCACACACAGGAGGAGCAAGCAGCAGAATGCTACTGGACTAAACCCGCTCCTCGGTTTCAGAGATTCTCTTTCTCGCTCTGACTTGTGGGTTTTTTCAGGAGAGGGGGTAGCCTCGTGCCCTCAGGCTGGAATTTTCCGGAGTGCGGTTGGGGCCGGAAGGGGCCCTGGGCAGAAGGGAGCGCGGTTCGAAATGACTGTGCCTCTGCTTAAGATCGGAGCCGTGCTCAGTACAATGGCCATGGTCACCAACTGGATGTCACAGACGCTGCCTTCCCTGGTGGGGCTCAATGGGACCATGATATCCCGTGGCGGGACCTCAGATAAAATCGTGAGTGTTCCCCAAATCTCTTGCGGTGCTACGGGACCATTTTAAAAATAAAAAAAGTGGATGTCTTCAATCTTGTTCTAGCTTTTTTCGTTATAAGAACATGCGTGCTGTTCGTGTGTGCTGGGATTGTTGCTTTCAGGTTTGCTGCATTCTCCTTTTTTAATCTTGACTTTTATTTATTGACTTATGTTTATGTTCTTTTAACTGGAGTGTTGTTAGCATGCCCAGGGCTGATGCAGGGCAGATTCTGACCCCTCCTAAATGTGGGGGTGGGTGTTATAGCTAGAAGGGTGCTGGCAGTCGTGGCCAGGGAGCAGAGATGAAACTATAAGGAGGACTGATTATCAGTATTGCCGAGTGCCCTGTGTCTAATATCAGTACTGCAGAACTGTCAAGCCTCTCTCACTGTAGGAACTTCATGGTGTCAATTCTAGCTCTCACTTCTGAAATGACACTGTGTTTTAATTCAGATCTAAATGGCTGGGATGCTCTGACCATGGTTACTCTCTGTTACTCGGCTGCATATATTTTTTCCAGTAATTTCGACTCTTTAAATGTTAGTTTTATGTTCTGGTACTTATTATTATTATTATTATTATTATTATTATTATTATTATTATTATTATTATTATTATTACTATTACATTATCTGTGACATAATGCAGGTCTAGTACGTTATTAATACAAAATATTTCACAGAACCAAAATAGGATTCTGTTATTTCATATTACTGTAACTTTCACTGCATCGTTCTGTTAACACTGTTCTAGTATATTAGCATTTTACAAGCACATACAGGAACATACAATTATTGATCGGATCCAAGAGAAATGGCATTGGTGCAGAGATAAAATATAGACTTTAGAACCTGTAGGAAATGGGCAGTTTTGCACAATTATATTGCAAGACAGCGAAATACAAATAAATAAATAAATACATTTGCTAAAATCATTTCTGAAGCTGAAAAAACATCCACATATTAGGCATTGCTATTCCCTTTCCAGCGTACATAGTGTCATTATCACAAGCTTTAGGGGGTGAGGGAGGGAGCAATTCAGTCTCCATGCATCAAGCCTGCCCTGGACTGGAGGGAGCACCCTTTCTCTTAGGTGGTGAGGGAGGGAGCAGTTCAGTCTCCGTGTCTCAAGCCTGCCCTGGACTGGAGGAACACTCTTTCTCCAGGGTGAGGAAGGGGGACAGTCTCCATATCAGTCTGATTCTTGGTCCCTGTTCCACAGTGATTGTTCTGTTCACCACTTGGGATCTGAGCCATATTTAAACCAGGCTCTCGATGTGAAAGGCGTGTGGGTCAATACATTTTTAGGGTTTTCATTCAAACGATTTTGCACCGACCATACCTATGTGTCTGTCTGTCTCTCTGAACACGATAACCACCTTGAATTTTCACAAATCTTCTTCAGATTTGTGTCATAGACTCCTAACCTTTCAAGTTGTGTTTGGGCACAATCTGCTAAATTGATTATTTTATACACATTTTTAACCTCCCACGATTATGAAGAAGACATTCTGTATGGATTCCACTGATATCAGTTCTCATCTTCTTCTTTTTGTAGCTATAATACTATCCTTCACACAAATCTATTGAGCAAGTGATAACAGTATATGACCATTCCTTGGTATGTGAAATGACTTAAGCTTATAATAAAATAGTATTTTTGGCTTCTTTCACAGCATTTCATTGTCTAAAAACAGGTCTTTTTCAAGCTATTTCATTATTAAACATGATATTTATTAAAGCAGAAAAAAAACAGCGTTGTCACATTCAAAATCAATCATTTTCTCTAGAGTTATTATTATACTACAAAAACAAACATTCCTCTATTTTCACCATTATCAAACAAAATAAAAACATAAATGTAAAAATAACAACAAACACGTGAAATGTCCCCTTTCTTGTACTGGACAGAGCGATCTTTAGTAGAAATATTTCCGATCTTTGATGCAGCTGCTGTCTTTTTATCGTTGAAGAAGCCAACTAAACCGGCTGCCAGGTTCCTAAATGCAGTGTATCAGGCAGTGAGTCAATAAGACAAACGTTTGCAGTATTTATTTTTAAGTGATAAAAAAAAATATGTATATTTACACTAGTCTTACAGAAATGTGAATTTTCACGGGGAACTCCATATTACATGGGAATGGATGTTTTCTTACGAAAATCATCAAATCTGTGGTAAGAATACAGCATGCACTATCAGTACTAAAACGGTAACATTTTCATATTTTGGCAATGTGGTAGGACTGCACACTGGGGTATCCCACTGCAGTACCACAGACAGTGAGTGCTGCCGTATCATTGCTCAGTATTCCTTTCATCTCCATTGTGTTGCCATTGCTGGTAATTGTGTGGTCGTCCATAACCGTTACACTTCAATACTAAATGAAAGCATTTTGACTATCGGGGGGGGATGGAGTCTGCTTACCACGGCATATAAATATGCAAACCCAAATTTCAACGTTGAAGGCATTGGGAAAGAACTTACAGTCAAAAACTTGTTTTTTTTTATTTAATTTGATTAAGTTTCTTTTTAATATTTAGTGTTTTGGAATCGCTTCTAGTTTTGGCATCCCCTGGTAAACCATTGGTATCCCGCTGGTAAGCTTTTGCAAATTGCATTTTTTTTTTTTTTAAATAGATAGATTTGAAAGCAAAAACACTAAGTATCATGCAGAGCTGTTCAAAGATTTGCACTCTGGTTGTGAACTAATACTGTAGGAACAGTATGTGGGGATTGACTGATGTGACCTCCGTATTATTTTGCATTAATTTTTTCTTTTTGTAGTTCTGGATGTCCAGTACAGCATAATCTCTGCTCACGACTGGTATTTAAAGGACGGCTGATCCAAGATGATATCTTTTTATAGGGATTACTTGTACTCTTAAACAAAATGTTTTCATGGAAATGCACTCTGCGTTATTGCCAGGCTGCAATCACCATATGCGGGGCTGACTGAAAATAC
Source organism: Acipenser ruthenus (assembly GCF_902713425.1). Lineage (NCBI taxonomy): Eukaryota > Metazoa > Chordata > Actinopteri > Acipenseriformes > Acipenseridae > Acipenser > Acipenser ruthenus. The sequence goes on from NC_081222.1 coordinate 2,727,197, forward strand.
AAGCAGAACGTTAGCCCTTGAGCGAACAAGAGGTTTCTAATGATGATTTTAGGCTGGTTTTAAGTGAGCTTTGGGGAAGTCTGCACTCTGCAGATTTAATGGTCGAATCGAGAATAAGGATGTGGGAGGAAAGCACATGGCTTAAAAGAAACAATGACCGTACCTGTAACAGTCACCAGTTTTGATAGAATTTCTTTGTTGTTGTTGTTTAATTATAAACAGGCACGTCTGATATGAATGTAACTTCATACACAGTGACACCAGGTGGCCTGATGATGTAATTGCAGCATGAGTATTTATTGCACTGCCTGAATTTAAATTCTTTAAAGGGGACTTTGATGAAATCAACAGCAGAGAGAGAGAGAGAGAGAGAGAGAGAGAGAGAGAGAGAGAGAGAGAGTCTGTTAAATATAGCTTTTATTATCTTTAAAAGTAAGTATAATTAAACACATTAGGTTTGCTTGTAATTTAATATTTAAACAGAGTTTTAGACCTGCCACTCTTTTTAAATGAGCTGCAGAGACCAGGTACAGTGGGATACATGTTATATTAGGGTTAGAAATAAGACTCCTATTTCATAGCAGTTTCACCCCATTCCAGGTTTTACTATGACCTTGATTAGCCAGAGTGTATCGGTAACAAACTCAGATGTGTCTTAAGCTCACAGCATAATCAGGAATGGCTCAAACTGCTATGCAATGGGAGTCTTATTTCCATCCTGGATGTGTTTTTATGAGTGTACTCGCCAGTCACTGAAAGAAGCTTGTAAAAAAAAACAAAAAAAAAAACAAGTTTGGATACTCAGAAGAAACAGGACGCTTTGAACCTCCTCTGCTTCTCAAAAATAAAATTTTAACAGCAGGCTGGCATAGGAGAAAAGACATCTCCAAAAGCAAGATTTATCAAGGTGCTTTGTGTATTGAATAAACTACAGCAGAATAACATTAGAGGTTACCAACACAGATTAGAGCAAAACAGATTAGAGCAAAACATGAATATAGGAACAGTCCAGCTTTTGGGATTTGCTGAATATAACATCACTGTACGTTTCTGTATGTTTCCCATGCATTTCTAACATACCTGTATCAGTGTTTCAATAAAAGTATGTCGATATGAACCAACAGACAATGGTAACTGTTTGCAGTTGATTTCATATTGCAGTAGACGTCATAAGTATCAGCATCATTTTAACATAAGGGCTAGACAGTCCTAAAGTAATATCCCTAGGTCTCAGAGCTGCCGCTAACTTGGGCAATCTGGCTCTTAAAAATAGCTCTGACCCTTTGGTATCCCCAGCAGCATCCCCCTGTACCCAATTAGACCATGGCATATTAAATCCATTCTTGGCTGTCTGCGGTGTAACAAGCTACAGGCGCTCTAGTGAATGTACGTAAAGTAGTTCTTAAAGCAGCAGTTGGTAATAGAGGAAGTTCCTAATGCTCTTTTCATTGCATCAAGATGACAACTCAACAGGAGGCTGTGTGGTCTAGTGGTTAAAGAAAAGGGCTTGTAACCAGGAGGTCCCTGGTTCAAATCCCACCTCAGCCACTGACTCATTGTGTGACCCTGAGCAAGTCACTTAACCTCCTTGTGCTCCGTCTTTCGGGTGAGACGTAATTGTAAGTGACTCTGCAGCTGATGCATAGTTCCCACACCCTAATCTCTGTAAGTCGCCTTGGATAAAGGCTTCTGCTAAATAAATAAATAATAATAATCAGTCAGGTGTGCAGGAGATGGGGGCCATGTGTCAGTGGAGTGGTTCCAATTTGAACCGGCCAGACGAGAGTTCCCTAACCGTGTTACGCTAACGTATTGAATTACATGCCGTACTGTAGTTTTCCATGTACTTAACGAAAAAAATGACAAATTGAAAAATTTGACATTTTGAAATTGTAATGTAAAATGCTCTAGAGCCTGCTACTATTATGGCTTTTGCTATATCATGTATAGACTTTTGCTGGGTCATATATTTGTGCGTGTGTGTGTGTGTATTTTCTTGAACTCTCTAAGGGAAGAGCAGAGAACTCCACGGGGCACGGAGCTCTTTGGGTTTGTTATGATGTCATGACAACTGAACCAGAAGGCTGTGAACAATTCCATGTCCCTGTTTGAAGGGGACTCAAGAGTGAGTTATGTAACACCGGCTTGATCTCTGTTACTGATCTTCTTCGAGCAATTGAACAGCGTGACTCTGTCTGTGATAGAGACAGAATGATTCTTGGTGATGAATCTCCCTCCCGACCTGTGAGGGTGCTGTGTAAAGGGAACAGAGTGCCCTGGACTGGATGGCCAGACAATTCATTCCCAGGGTTAGGTGGAAGTTGGCCATCTAGAAAGGGAGCGGAGCTACGGTACACCAAGTCCTCGACCCGGAAGGGAAGCGATGTGGCAGCCGCGGATTGAAAGAGCGGTTGCAATCGTTAACCAAGGGGACATGATTGACGATATATACGGGGACGTAGTGAAGTGGTCTGTTTCTTTGTTATGGTTACAGACGAAACAGGAAAGGAGCGTGATAATATCGTGAGTGTTTGTTTGTTTTTGACGTCGCTAATATTGTGCTTGATTTGTAATTATTAGACGGCTAAATGCAATCCAGGAGCTGTCGCTTAAGGCCAGCACAAACCTGGACAACACTGCACCATTGTTCACGTATTAAATTCTAATTCACAACACGCACACTCACTCGGGACTTGCGATCATGTGTGTATTTGCGTGTGTAAATTGACTGTGTTATTATTTGGGACTGCAAACCGTTATTTAGAACATTGCCATACACATTGCTGTGTAATGCCTGGGATTATTAGTTGTGGTCACCAGACCAGGATTATTAATAAACACTGTTGCACTTTGGATTATCGTTGTCTGTCATTCATTGATCTCCGCATCACTCCTGCACCTGCGCACTGCAACCCACTTTCCCACACTGCCTTTGATTTCATCTCGACATGTTGACTCCCCTTGCTTTTTTTTATCAATATTTCAGTTTCTGGAGGAAATTAAGTTTGGACTGTTGTGGTACTTTGTGTTAGTATCACAGGGATATTTATTTAACCTGTGGGGGGAAAAAAAAAACTCATGTGTTTCATGTGTTGATGTTTAGGAGTGGATAAGAATTTTAAATCACTTTCCTTCAGGCTATTTCATACTAAGGTGCAGAACTTACAACAAGCGCAGCGCTGTTCAAATGCTGGTGAAAAAACAAACTGCAGTTCCATCACATTTCTCCAGGTGGCGCTCTTTACTCTACGCCAATCCAATAACAAACTAACACCGCCACTCAGATTGATGACACAAGTGGCAGGATCTCTCTCACTCTCGCTCTCTAGTTTCCAGAAATATAAGCTTGGCATTCTCATACTGTGGACTGTATCACAGTACTGCTGTAAGAAAAAGGGACTATAGTACCATCTGAAAACACTATGGGCATTCTGCAGGTTTTGAGGGGAAAGCTTACGCCCCATAACCTCTGCCCCTAGCTAAGCGTATACCCCCCCAAACACTAAAATTACCTTCAGGGCATTTTAACAAACTTGACTATGAACAAGGCCTGTTTTACATTTTTTTTTAAGTGCCCAGAAGAAAAAAAAAACTATAAAAAGGAGTAAAAAAAAAAAAAGTCTACCGCAATAGTAGTACAGTTAACTTTCAAAATGTCACATTTTTCAATTTTTGTCGGTTTTTCGTTTTACAGGAAACTACAAAGCGGTATGTATTTCAATATGTTAAAGTCACACTATTCAGCAGGTTTCATTCAACTTTATGAAGCAAAAACCTTTGGCCATAGCTGTAAATCTCAAACATGATTCCATTGGCCCTTTAAAAGAAACTGCTGTCTGTCAAAGCATATCGATTTTACACTAATGCATCAGCACCAGGAACACTGCAATGCACTTGCCTCTGCTAATACCGTCTAAATAAACCTTGTAACCAGCTTGTCGTCGTTTTCAAGCCTTTTTATTTATTTCCTTTTCCTGTCAATAAGGGCTGCTGTAATTTAATTATCCGCCATTTATCCGTAACTCTCTGCAGAGGTGACCTTTGAACTCCGAGAGGTTCAGGAACGAGTGGCTTGTGGTCTGCGCTCATCGATTGGGCCTTGGTATCCCATCATACCTCTATTCTAATGGTTTTAATCACTTTCACATTAAAATGGTTACAAGATCATCAAGATCACATTTCAGGGACTCAATATGCATGACACATGAATCGGTCATGTGAGGAACAGCCCTGTATGTGTGTATAACTATGGGAAAGGAGTGGGGGAATGCTATTAGAGGAGGAGAGGAGTGGAAGAGGAGAGAAGAGATGAGAGATCAGAAGAGGAGAGGCGTAGAGGAGTGAAGTTGCCATCCTTCCCTGTCAGTAATGTAATATCCACACAAACACCCAGTGTTTACTTACCCCAATTTCTTTAATTTACAGTTTGGATCCTTCAGTGCAGCAGACAGAAGTTTCACTCCTGCATCCCCCAGGTCATTCCATTCCAGCTCCAGCTCTCTCAGGGTTGAGTGGTTTGTATGGAGAGCAGAGGCCAGGTCCTCACAGCAATCCCCTGTGAGACAATTCACAATCCGCCTGCAGATAAGGAGACTGGATCTCAATCGAAACGCAGTTCCAGGATTAGGAGGTATACAGAACAAAAGGAAATAAATGAAAAACTTTAGAAGTGCATATGTTTCTATTTTCTTTATTTTTCATATGATAATTTTAGTATTAATGCGGCCACCAAAAACTGTTTGAGAACCACTGAGCTAAAGAACCACGATTCTGCTTTTTATTTTAAACACATTTGTGAGGTAAAAAGTGGTTCCGCATCAACAGCCCCAGACAGCGAGAGACACACAGACAAAACAACAAACTGCGAGAGAAAATAAGAGAGACAACAAAACTATTAAACTTGAATGCTTGCTGCGCTGTACTTTTCTGAAAACGAAGCCGGTACGAGCGAGTGTCAAAATTTCTAGTTCTAATCAAATTAAAATAACTAGCATGCTGTTTTAATAGCATTACAGTGGGATTTGTTTGCAAGATGTTTAAAAATTGTCAGAAAAATGTGCTTTGTATTTGTATGATTAAATGGTGATCAGACATTGTTCATTGGGAGTGGTTGTTTCTGAGATGTGTTAGCTGATTGGTGCAAGTGTAGTGTTGCAGCGTTCTGATACTGTATGTAAAGTGTGATTGGATAGTCAGATTTTCATGACCATTTAAACAACCCCCCACCTGTACGCACATCATGGCGCCCTGTGCCCCCTCCTCCCCCCAGATTTGGACACTGCCTTATCTGGCCCATTAGAGAATGTATTTGAATACCACTGCTATACGGTGATGCAAAACTTTTGCCCGTAGCTGTACATTAGTGCTCGGATGAGCATGGTGTTTTTCAAGCTTGCATATTCCTTCACAATATTAAATGAAAGAAAGGATTATTTCCAGCCATGTTACAGTAAAAAGAAAAAAAAGTCAGCCAGGATTATCACAGCAGCACATAAGCGCAGATTGCAGGTCAAGCTACATCTCCTGTGGACACTGCAATCAGATCAGCCTCATCCTTTATAAATACGACACAGAATGGATAAGAGAGCAGGGGGATGAGTAGCAGGATTAAAGCAAAGCTGATCAGTCCAGATAAACAAGACAAAGAGAACCTCAACAAATACACCATACAGGCATGGCAATCAGACTCCCATTGCTTAGCAGTTTCACCCCCATTCCAGGTTTAACTACAAGCTTGATTAGCCACAGCGTATAGGTAACAAGCTCATGTGTGTTTGATTAAACTCAGTGAAACCAGCAATGGATTAAACTGCTATGCACTGGGATTCTGCAACCGTATTCACAGTGAGTCTTGCTCGAAGGTGGAAATGTTGGTAAAAATGAAATATTGTTGTTTAATCTGGAGTATATTTTCACAATCTTATTATTTGTTGTGTATCGAATCCTATGTGCCGACTTGTCTCTCGATTTCTCTCATTTTAAGTTTCCTACTCCTTTGTTAATCTGGAGACGGGTGCTGCAGTGGGCTAACTCCCGAGCATGCTGGGCTGGTCCTTCTTGTGGGACTGGGTTCGAACCCAGAGGAGTTCCTTCCTTTATACACACAAGGCTTGATGGTCCAGTGGTTAAAGAAAAGGGCTTGATACCAGGAGGTTCCCAGTTCCCAGCTCAGCCGCTGACTCTGAGCAAATCACTTAACCTCCTTGTGCTCTGTCCTGCGGATGAGATGTAAAACTGAGGTCCTATTGTAAGTGACTCTGCAGCAATGGTTTGATCAACATATGAATAAGTCACAGGTGTAAGTTTTAGCCCCGGGATAACCATGGGGGTGGTTGATGTAATCCTGGAAGACTCTCCAGGGCTGTAAAATGCTCTTAAAAAAAAAAACCCAGCTGTAGTTTATCCCAATGGGCTACAGGCTGATGAAATTATTTTAAGTGTTATTTTTCCATACTTCTCTGTGCTTCCTCATGCAAGCTTATTCTTAAATATATTTTCCCGCGGCATTCTTGCTTCACCGTTCTTTCTTCACCCCGTTACGTATACATTGTTTAAAGGTTAATTCTATAAAAGATTGAAAAAAGTAACTTTCCTGGGGGATACTGCGCCTTCGAAAACTCATGTATACTTTATCACTGTCTCAGAGACATGCCATTTAGTTTTTAAATATTTAACAGGCAGGGCATTAAAAAGGAGTGATTTAGTGAAAAAGATAAAAAGAAGGAATAAAAAATAAATTTGTAAAGTATTATTTTTTTTTTATCTGCACCTGAATCCATTCTGTCCTGCTAAGAGCTTGAATTTACTGATTTAGACCCATCATACAAAGTGCATTGATCACTTTTCCTCCAGTGCCTTTCATTTGGTAGCAGCATGTGAAAATGACACAAGCCAGAGGTCCATCAGTTACAGTAATAGAGGTTCTCATATCTTACAGGATCGGATATGACAAGTTCTACTGTATATGTTAGTGTTAAATACAGCACTGCAGCTTTTCAGTCAGAAAAAGTTTCAGACGTCTTCATTGAAATCTCTTCTTTGACATCAAAGGTTTGCTCCAGTCCCAGGGATGTCATGTACGTTGTTTGATCTGCTCTCACTTTATTTTTTTAAAGAGGATCTGATTTCAAAAGACATGCATTGCACACAACCAAATCCATTGTGTTTTCCTTTTACAACGAATTTAGATTCCCTTGAATGGAGCTGCATTGGCAGCACTGGAGACTGGGGAACAAAAGAAAGAAAGAAAGGACAGACAGACGCACGCACCTGCAGTCTGCTCTGGACTGGAGGGAGCACCTTTTCTCTTATGGGGGTGAGGGAGAGAGGGAGCAGTTGAGTCTCCATGCCTCAAGCCTGCTCTGGACTGGAGGGAGCACCCTTTCTCTTAGGGGGTGAGGGAGGGAGCAGTTGAGTCTCCATGCCTCAAGCCTGCTCTGGACTGAAGGGAGCACCCTTTCTCTTAGGGGGTGAGGGAGGGAGCAGTTCAGTCTCCATGCCTCAAGCCTGCTCTGGACTGGAGGGAGCACCCTTTCTCTTAGGGGGGTGAGGGAGGGAGGGAGCAGTTCAGTCTCCATGCCTCAAGCCTGCTCTGGACTGGAGGGAGCACCCTTTCTCTTAGGGGGTGAGGGAGGGAGCAGTGCAGTCTCCATGCCTCAAGCCTGCTCTGGACTGGAGAGAGCACCCTTTCTCTTAGGGTGAGGGAGGGAGCAGTTGAGTCTCCATTCCTCAAGCCTGCTCTGGACTGGAGGGAGCACCCTTTCTCTTAGGGGGTGAGGGAGCAGTTTTTGTATACCAAAGATTAAACTCTAGAAGAATATACTTAATATAACATTGTTTGGCCCCTATTCACAGTTTTAACTCACCATTTTTAAGTTGCGAGTTATGTAAAAAGAATTGAAGAAGATTTTTTTGTTTGTTTTAAAGTTAGTTTTGATGGATTAAATAAATAAAACTTTTTCTTGACTGTTGTTCAAGAACATCCTGGTTTTCTCTTATCATCCAGCACATTACTATTGCTGCTCAAATCTTGTATGATGCAACACTATAACCAGGGTCAAAGTTTGCAAAAAAACTGAACAAATTTTCTGCAGCCTACTCTATTTATTATTTATTTTTTCCGCCTCTCGCATTTGTAATTTAACACAAAGGTCTTGGCAGGGTTTGTCACACACTCTCTGTCTCTCTCTCTCGAGGCTGAGAGGGCAAGCTGTTCACATCAGTAGAAGCTGGATGTATACCAGTCCCCTCCCTGACCTGCAGTTGCATTGCCTCAGCCTAAACGTGGCATGAATCTCTGGTAACGTTTTCCATCATGATGTTAATAAGATTGAGGGCAGTGACTGTGGTGTCACGTACAGCAGAGTGCTTCTCAGATCAATGCAATTCCTTTCCTCCCTCCCGCCCTGTGTGCTGCAAGAGTTATCACCAGTCATTGAGTCCCAGCACACATTTGAAATACAGCACGCTCACACTACACTAACATTCACCAGACGCTGAATAAGCGGCCACAGTGCTGCGATCTCCTGTTAGAATTAAGGAAGCCTTTTATTGATTTTTTTTTTTTACTCGCCTTTAGATTTAATTGTTTGCAAAGTTATTATTTTGGGAGGAATGTTACAAAAATGTGCATCCCCTTCTAAACATTCCCCATTGTAAAAACCATAGCAAAGTGGAATCAAGTTTAGTGAAAGCATGGTAAAATATAGGTAAGCATTGTAAAGAATAGCGAGGTATGGTGAAGCATAATAATAAACATGGCAAACAACAGCAAACTGGCAAATGCATAGTATAACTATAGGAATGTATGGTAAAACTGCAAAAATACCATGGTAAACTTTTTAAGGGTCAGTACTTGGGACTTCCCAGAGATAGCACACACACATATATAGCTATGACCAAAAGTTTTGCATCACTCTATAGAATTAGCTAATTTTGCTACATAAAGTCGAATGAAACCTGCTCAATAATGTTACGTTAACATACTGAATTGCAGGGCGCTTTGTAGTTTTCCATTTACTTTTGGCCATAGCTGAGTGTGTGTGTGTGTGTGTGTGTGTGTGTCTAATATATATATATATATATATATATATATATAATATATATACACATACATACATATATATATCTCGTTAGCTTTAATATTAAAGTCTGTCAAAGTACATTCACCGCCCATGGGGTGACTGTGTGCCACACAGATACATACATCTATAAATACAGGATTAGAGTCACAAGGGCAGATGGGCAGTGGCTGAGTGTGTGTGTGATGTGTGCGTTGTGTGTGGCAGGCAGTAACAGATCATGGATGATGCTTCGGGGCTGTGGCTCTCGGTCTTCCTGATCTCAGCGTCTATCAGAGCACAGCAAACAGCCCGGACAGGGGAACCTCAGAGCAATTCTGTGAGATGATATCTCTACTCGTTACCATGCATGGGCTTCTTCAACCATTCCAGCTTGTTATTTAATCCTTTTGTGAACCCACCTGTTTTTTTTCTTTTGTTTTTTTCTTTCCCATCAGCCAGTTCTATATAAAACAGCTCAGTCAAACAAACCTGGAAAGCTGAAACAAAAAAAAAAGTTTTTTTTTTTTTTTTTTTAAAACAGTAAACCTACAACTTAAATATGACTGTAGAACAGCGGTGCCCAATCAATCACTGTCCTGCAGGACCATTCCACTTCAGGTTTAACAGGTTGGATGAGATAATGAACCACTTTAGGGTCTGGAGGTTTCATTGGTTCAATTACATAATCTAGAACAGGGTTGGAACAAAGACCAGGAGTGGAAGGGACAACTCGGGACAACTCTGGACACCCCTGCCGTAGACAAACAGAGATCAGTGTAATAAAGCTGCTGAATACAAATCTACCAAGGGAAACCTTCTCTTCCAAAACACTAAAAGGAATGCCAAACATTATTGATCAGTTTATATAGCAGTGTTATCACCCTTCTTTTCTTGTGGCAATGATCTTTTGGTAAAATTCTGCAGACCGAAATATGTTTCTTCCTGGTATCTCATCACTTCCTGTGCTGTGTGTCACATGGCCTGATTGCAGCTACACCATTGGAAGGAAACGGAACTACAGCACAGGAAGTCATTTAGTACCCGGAAGCACTGTACAGTAGAGGCAACTTTTACTTCTATAGAGCTGTCTTTGAATGCTCCAGGCGGAACTAAAACGATACAAGCAAAGATCTCAAAAGGAAAAAATAAGGAGGAGGGGGGAGCGGGGGAGCGGGGGTTGCCAAGGTTCTGTTATTTTTTTTTTAAATGGTTAACAGATTTCACGGTTTCTGTTAAATGAACACATTGCCGTGTAATATGTAGTTCCCAGTGAAAATTCCTGCAGATTTCTGAAACAATAGTTTAAATAAATACAGCAAACGTTTGCCTTATTGACTCACAGTCTGCTACACCACATTTAGGAACTGGCAGCCAGTTTAGTTTGCTTCCGGTAAAAGACACCAGCTACATCAGAGATCAGAAATATTTCTAAAGATCGCTCTGTCCAGTACATTTCACGTGTCTCTGGTTATTTTTACATGCATTTATGTTTTTATTTTGTTTGATAATTCACTGATGGTGAAAACAGAATGTCTTTAAGAGGCAGACCTAAAAAAAAAAGTTTTATAATTTAGCTATTGCTGTTTTTAGGTAAGCATTTAAATATTTAAGAACATTTGTTGTATAATAACTCTAGAGAAATTGATCACTTTGGAATGTGACAATGCTATTTTTCTGCTTTTAATAAATAATAAGTTCATGAAATAGCTTAAAATACCTAATTTTAGACCGTGAAATAAGCCATTTTTTTACCGTGAAAATAATACAGCCCTATTGATTGCTCGTGCTAATAAGAGATGAGAAGAGGGATCTTACAAACGTGGCTAGAACTTTTTTTTACAAAGCTTTGTTGCTGTCTAAAAGAGAACAAACCAAAAAAAAATCATTATTCAATCTCTGCGTTCTAGTTCACATTGTGAGCATGAAAAATAGACAATTTAGTCCGAAACGGATACCTTGCTGATTTATAAGACATTTCTTACACGGGAGAGTACCGTCTGTTGCAGAGAGGACCCGTTGATTAATGGGCTGCCAATACAGATGAAAGCAATACTGTCTCAAACCGAATGCCATTAAACCGTGTTTAGAAGCACAGCATATAAAAGCCGCTCAGTAGGGTTTAGGTCTACCGCGAGCAGCCATTGCTGTGCTAATTCGACAGGGCAGCAAGACTGCAAACTGTCTTACAATTATAATGGAGGGGTACAATACCGTGGATCATTAAGGACAGTAAGGGCAGAAAAAGAATATAAATGTGTTATGTCGAGATCACAATATATTGTACATTTGTCTAAGGAACTCGACATTTCAAACCGTTATGTTGTTTTTTGAACCATGTACTCAATGAGCCACTGGAGATATTGCATGAGACCATCGCTCAAGTGTTGAGGGGGAAACAATGCTAAATACTGTATACTGCTATTATAATTGGCCCCACATGGCATTTTACAAACTTTTAGTGATTTTAGTTCATGATAAATTAATCTTACAATGCAGCCTGGGACCTTTTAATGTGGAGCTATTGATACTGCTCTTACTTCCATCCTTGCTCTCCGTAATTAAGATGGAATGCATCCCATGCCTTCTTATAGCACAGCATCCCACGATATCACCCGTAAATAGTGCTGAATTTAGAAACACTACAGGAAGCACAGTTAAATGCCAAGCGTTTCCATCAGAATGCACTGCTAAAGACTTCTAGTCGAAACGTTGGTCTCTTTCAGTACGGTACTTCTAAAAGTAACTGCAATTCACAAGTGTAGTAATGAATACGTCAATGTACAGCCAGGTTAACCAGTGTACTGTAAGAGCACAGGGAAAGCAGGGGCGAAGCAGTGGAACCTGTGCAAACGTACCCGTGTAATGTGATGCTGAGCGGGATAGTTAAGAGATACACGGTACAGGAATTGCAGCTGGTGTGCTGGCTGCAATGACCTCACATGCCTGCCTTTTCTTGCACTTCTTCGACCTGTCATGTTTCGTTACAGTGATGTCTAAACCCAGAGAAGCCAAAGCGCTGCTCTTTAAAAATTCAAAATCAGCCCACGATTTGACCCAAATGTCTCATCCACAATTTATAAAAGAAAATGTGTGAAGTTGTTTGTTTTTCTTTACAGTTTTGAATCATTTAAATAGCGTTGCTGCTGGCGTTTAACACTGTCTCAGAAACAGCAGGGCTGTAGACACAGAAGGGGACAGTATTACTGGTATTACGTTCTTCAATGGGCGGTTCTGAAGCAGATTTCTGCAGAATAAATCAGTGCCGATGATCGTAATGAAGAAATATTAAGTTGTTAGGTATTAATTAAATGGAATAAAACATGTTAATTACTCAACACTAAACAAGGTGTTCCCTCTGTTTCCCCAATTATTGAGTATCAATCAATTAATCGGACAGCGTTATTTAATATAGAACCTGTCGTGATCAAACTGAAACTCTTTTATTCTTTAAGAGATTATTGGTCTTACCTTTCTTTTATATGTTTGATTATATGAAATAAATATTTCACTTTCCTTAGAAATGCGTCGTCTCTGCAGTGGTTTGTTGGGATTGTAGTCTTGGGCAAAATGTAATCTCTGGTTAAACATGACAAAGAAATACATATCCCAGGATCCACAGCCGTACAGTGGCTCTTGAGTTTAAGGAAAGGGTCACATTTACGTGACGAATCAGTTGCATTTGCTAGTTTTTTCAATGTGCTAGTTTTTTCAACATATTTTCAACGTGAGTTTACGTCAGCGC